>NC_069501.1:311907664-311935164 GCF_027579735.1 Bombina bombina
GCAGATGTTTAGTTTGTATTTGTGAGAGACGGTAATGCATAGTATCTAACATTTTTAGACTGAATAACTATTTTAATTTCTTGATAAAGAATTTTCATTTGTGATCTAATCCTAGGGCTGATGGTTGACAAGTATTTACAAACACTAGTTTCAGTACTTATGTACTAATTGTAAAATCAAAATCATCTTTGAACTCATTAACATTTCTGAGCATCTTGAACTAGTTTTCTTCTTAAACGGGAAGAGTCCACAGCCACATTCATTTCTTTTGGGAAATACAGAACCTGGCCACCAGGAGGAGGCAAAGACACCCCAGCCAAAGGCTTAAATACCTCCCCCACTTCCCTCATCCCCCAGTTATTCTTTGCCTTTCGTCACAGGAGGTTGGCAGAGAAGTGTCAGAAGTTTGAGATAGTCTCTTATGGAGGGTAGTACTCTTCCCTTTGGGACTGGAGTTTTAAATAATCCTGTCAGCCTCTCAGTGAGAGCATGGATGAAAGTTAGAGTCCGGTGATGCAGGGAGAGTTTTCCTGCCAAACCATCTCAACTCCTATTAACAGCTCCTTGGTAATCAGCGTTGACGAGTTTCGCTGCCTACCTTTATTCACTCAAGTCTGTGTCAGAAGCGAGGCTACTATCTGTCACACTTGAAGGGCTGTGTTCCTGTTCCATGGCGTAGATTCACTTTAATATGGTTTAGAGTACTGAATGAACAATATTTGCAATACTTGCATTAGTAAATTAAGCTCCAAATTCTATTCATTTCTCACAATAATTCAATGAGAATATGTGGAGTATTACATTGCAGTTTTCTCTTCTAGAACTGTAAAACAACATTAAACAAGCAATATATATTCGGTCTGGTTTACTATTATAATAAGCAGATTAAACTGTAATATTCATAACTAGTGAAACAATCTTATAACCTGGCTGTTCTTTGCTCCTGCTATTTATGCTGGTATGTAAGAAGCGGTAACAGTCCATGTTCAGCAGTCTCGAAGAGGCATCTTTGTAGGTGCAGAAAGAAGCAATTCAATAAAATGAGGTGTCTCATAATGGCGTTAACTGATGGTGCTCCATGAGTATTAGCACGACTCCCTATACAAACACATTCCCTCTGCAAGTCCTGCAGTGATGTCAGGTCCACAGTATGGATTAGCTCTATAGTGTTAGACCCACATGGTAAACGGTTAGGAAAGTTCAGCTTGAGCGTAGCTTCTGAAGCATGGCCCGTCTTGTCAGCCTCCGTCTCGTATGTGGTTTTCTTAGTCACTACACGTGGTGGTACTAGTTGGTTGGTACGGGGTTTCTGATTTGGTTTTAGTATGATCCTCTCTTGATCAGGTCTTTTCAGCTTGCTAGGCAATATTGAGTACAACTCACTGTTATCAGAAGAGGTGGTGATGTTTATTCCTAGCGGTGTCGAAGTACTTGATTTTATTTTAGCCGTACCAGGGCCCTTCGGCACAACCTGTGACTTCAAATCTGCCGTTGCTGTATTTTTCTCGACTCTAAAGGTGTGAGCTTTATTGTGTAAGGAGTCCATGAGTTGTTCAAGTATAAAGGGTTAGTGCTTGTTCGGTCGGATCCCCACAGCCATGTGATGGCTGCCGCCTGTTGCAGTGGTTATTGCAAATAGCTCCCAAGCTTCGTATAGGTTTTGTAACAGCTTTTCCAGCTTCATGTAATGGGTGTCTAGTCATTGTAGTATATCTTGATCACCCATATCTACTAAATCACAAATTCTTGTGAGATGGTGTTTCGTATTCAATGTTGAGTTAAAGTGTCAGCCGAGAAGTAGAGATTTTTCCAGTGAGGTACAAAAACACTAGGAACGCTGCCTATTAATAAGCCACCGCTTTAGGCCTTGAATGTCCGAATTGTAGCTCCGGGGTCATATAAACAACAAGAGCGGTTTCAAAATATTCCCTGTATCTTGAGGAAAAGTTATATCTTGTTTTGTGTGGATGTTGTCTTAGGGATCCAAAATCGACGGATAGGTAGATATTCTTCCAGAGCTCTCAAGATTGCATCCTCTTATGGATGCTGTACGGACCCCCCCCCCCCTTTGGGGGCTCTTTTTTAAGCATTATTTTGCAATGTAGATGTGTACTTTACATCCAGAATACTAAATAAAGAGAGAAACAATGCTCAAGAAAAAAAAAAGGCCTTTTTAAAATGTCTTTAAGGGATGTATGTATGTATCCTGATCTCTGCCACCCACTTAATAAGTAAGTTTTTCTGTAAACGAACGGCCTGAATTTTTCTATGAGAGCTATAGCTTCATCAAAAATCGCCCAAGGGGAGAGAGCTGATTGGAGAGCAGCAGGGGAATTTGAATTTCATATCTATATTAAAAAGTTAGTTATAGCGTATCTTCATTATAACTCTTAAATTAAACTCCATCTAAAATATCACTAACATTACAGATCTGTTTTTATAAAGGGGAAGGTTAACCATCACTTTAAGAAAATTAAAAAGGAAAAGTGTGAATTATATTTTAATAGCATTGTTTACATTTGATTATTTTTTTCCTCTAAACACCAACTACAAATGTACGTAATAAAATGTAGAGTGAGAATGATTTACATATTTTTTAAAAGATGTAGGGTTTTTTTTATTTAAGAAAAAAAAAGTGCTTTAAAACTAAATATCTTTGCTTATACTAATTAAAGAATCTGAATATGTGGAGTGTAGGTGGCGCTAAAAGTACACTAAGTATACCTAGCTATGGGTTAATAAACTAACGTTAAAAATAGCTCAGCAGAATATATATCTTAGGAAAGTTCCATATAAATTTTCGTGTAAACTATCTGGTTAAATAAATAGAGGTACATGCAACTGATTTTGAATTATGTACAAATTTATTCTTAGTTGAAATAGTGTAAAAAATCGTATAAAAAACCATCAAAAATTCTCTCATACAAATGGCCCACACTCTTCACTCGCAACAGCTTCCAAGTCTAAATTGCTACCACAAAAAACAATAACAATACTAGAACAATTTAATGCTAAAATGAAGTTAAAACATTGTGGTGATAAATACAGTGAAAATTTATCGTCTAAGATCAATGTGCACAATTAAATATTTTAAGCCTTTGATTATAGTATGACTTTCTGGCTGGGGTTCTATTTCCTTTACAAGCCTCTGCTCGTTAAGCACTTTCTCTTATTACGGCCACAATCGAACAAACAAAGGCCTGTCTCCAATGGGCTATACAGATACTCTCACCTGCTGCTCCTTGTCTGGGTATGTCAGCTCCTGTATGGATTTGTAGTTTAGGATAAGTTGCGGACCTCCTAGTCCCTGAATGTAACTTTCTTCACTTGCGCAAGTCTTATCTAAGTTACCTTTATACCACAGCCTCTCAACAATACTCTGCTCTTTAAGTACTCCGTACGCAGAGTGGGTTATTGCTGTATATCCTCCTTGTTTGTCTTTCACCTTTCTATGCGTTTCACCCCTAAGGTGTGGGGCTTTTTCAAGAAAAAGCCCCACACCTTAGGGGTGAAACGCGTAGAAAGAGTATCGTTGAGAGTATCTGTATTGTCAATAACTCCCCGCTAAAGTAACATTCTAACCGGACTAAGATTGTCTGTGGGATTTTTTAACTAAAATAGACTCTGGTGTTTGTTATTGTTGGAACCCTCAAAAGACTGCTGATCTGATACTGGGGAATCCGCCCCCATTTGCATAAGACTGCAGACTTCAAACTGTGGAACTCTCCCTTTTGCAAAGGTGAAAGCAGGATTCTCCTCTGTGACAGGGCTTATAACAAGAACTATTTGAACAACGGGTTGCCATAGCCCATTGGAGACAGGCCTTTGTTTGTTCGATTGTGGCCGTAATAAGAGAAAGTGCTTAACGAGCAGAGGCTTGTAAAGGAAATAGAACCCCAGCCAGAAAGTCATACTATAATCAAAGGCTTAAAATATTTAATTGTGCACATTGATCGTAGACGACTGTCTTTTCACTGTATTTATCACCACAATGTTTTAACTTCATTTTAGCATTAAATTGTTCTAGTATTGTTATTGTTTTTTGTGGTAGCAATTTAGACTTGGAAGCTGTTGCGAGTGAAGAGTGTGGGCCATTTGTATGAGAGAATTTTTGATGGTTTTTTTATACGATTTTTTACACTATTTCAACTAAGAATAAATTTGTACATAATTCAAATTCAGTTGCATGTACCTCTATTTATTTAACCAGATAGTTTACACGAAAATTTATATGGAACTTTCCTAAGATATATATTCTGCTGTGCTATTTTTAACGTTAGTTTATTAACCCATAGCTAGGTATACTTAGTGTACTTTTAGCGCCACCTACACTCCACATATTCAGATTCTTTGATTTCAAACTACCTAGGAAGGAGGTAGTATCAGAGGTTGGCGAAGTGGGTTGAGTCTAGCGCTCCACTCAACTATTTTTTATAACTCTTATACTAATTAAAACAGGGTACTTTGGGAGAATATCTTTGCTTTTTTAAAAAATAAACAAACAAATGAAGGTCCTTTATTTGCTAGTTTTATTTTTTGTACTTATGGCCAAATGTTCTGCCTTAAAACAGGAGACAATGAGAGCATGGATGAGTAATCAAAGAAAAATACTTCAATAGATTTTTTCTGTTGTCTCCAAAGAAGCAAATTGCTGAAAATATTCATTGATTTATGTTTTAATGGCAACTAACACACAGAAGTATACAATATGCCTCACAATTACGTTTTCATGGCAGACACAAAAGTGCTTCTAGCACAAAAAAGTGTAATCAGATTTTGCTCTCTTTCACGGGACAGAAGTAAATAAATAATATACAAAGGAATTAGAATTTACCATGATTTTATGATTAAACATATATACAAATTGTACTGGTAAGCTAAGATATAGAATACATAATGATTAGGGGCATAATAGGAATATTTTTGCAATGAAAATGTAAATGGGCACTCATCAATTAAGCCTGTCTCCTTTTAAGAGACAGACTGCCGCAGTAGCCTGGGATGCATAGTTGTTTACGCGGATATTATTATTATTATTATTATTATTATTATCATCAGGTATTTGTAGAGCGCCAACAGGTTCCGCAGCATTGTGTATCACTTTTTTTTTTGTTCCAGTTGTATTTATAGGGACACTAGAGTCAAAATTAAACTTTCATGATTCAAATAGAGCATGCAATTATAAACACATTTCTAATTTACTCCAATTATCAATTTTTGGGGAGAGATAGATGGGGACAGAGGGATAGAGATAAAGGGAGGGGGCGGGATCATATGGGACCGCTGTGCTGCAGGAAAAAAAGAGAGCGGCAGGGAGGGGGGTTGAGGAAGAGGGGATCCGAGTGGATGGGGGGGATCAGAGGATAGGGAAAGGTTCTTGGAGGGGAGAGGTGGGTAAATTAGGGAGGGGGGAGAGAGTTGGACACATTTTGGCCCATTTACATGGACCTTAAAACTAGTCTATTTGATAGAGGAGTCAGGAGGATTCCGAAAAATCATGGCTTAATCATTTAGACTTAAATATTAAACACTTTTTTATTCTAAAACCCAGTGAGTCTGATGTCCTTCAGTGGAAAATGGATTGTGGCTATATACTGCCTTCACCAAGCACCCTGTTTGATGTATCTGAGTGTAATTGTATAAGGAACAGAAAAAAAAAAAGTGTGTGTGTGCATATGAGCTCTTTTCAAGTATAACACAAACTTAATTGTCAGCTAACACAGTTTAGCTTCTTTGAGCAGCATATTACTAACTCAGTTGAGCTTAAAGGGATAGGAAAGCCAAAATTAAACGTGCATGATTCAGATAGAGCATGTCAGTTCTCTTGCAAGGTGTATCCAGTCCACTGATTCATCCTTACTTGTGGGATATTCTCCTTCACTACAGGAAGTGGCAAAGAGAGCACACAGCAGAGCTGTCCATATAGCTCCACCCCCCAGTCATTCTCTTTGCCGCGTTAACGCACTAGGTTCTCTCTCAGGGAGGGTAAAGTGAATGTGGTGTTAGAATTGTATTGGCCTTTCTAAGGTCTCACGGGTGGAAGGTGAACATCAAAAAGAGTTCCCTGTTCCCACTCACAAGGGTTCCCTTCCTAGGCTAGTTTCTCTACGTCTGACTGCTTGGAGATTGAACGCTTAATTCTTTCAAAGCGTGGTTTTTCTGAGTCAGTTATAGATACTCTGATCCAGGCTATAAAGCCTGTCACCAGGAAAGTCTACCTTGAGATATGGTGGAAATATCTTTGTTGGTGTGAATCCAAGGGTTACTCATGGAGTAAGATTAGGATTCCCAGGATATTGTCTTTTCTCCAAGATGGTTTGGAGAAAGGATTGTCAGCTAGTTCTTTAAAGGGACAGATATCTGCTCTGTCTATCCTTTTGCACAAGCGTCTGTCAGAGGTACCGGACGTTCAAGCGTTTGCACAGGCTTTAGTCAGAATCAAGCCTGTCTATAAACCTGTGGCTCCGCCATGGAGTCTAAATCTAGTTCTTTCAGTTCTTCAAGGGGTTCCGTTTGAACCTTTACATTCCATAGATATTAAGTTGTTATCTTGGAAAGTTTTGTTTTTGGTAGCTATCTCTTCTGCTCGAAGAGTCTCAGAATTATCTGCCTTACAGTATGATTCACCTTATCTGGTGTTCCACGCAGATAAGGTAGTTTTGCGTACCAAACCTGGTTTTCTTCCTAAAGTTGTTTCTAACAAGAATATTAACCAGGAAATAGTTGTTCCTTCTCTGTGTCCTAATCCATCTTCGAAGAAGGAACGTCTTTTACACAATCTTGATGTAGTTAATGCTTTAAAGTTCTATTTACAAGCAACTAAGGATTTCAGACAAACATCTTCCTTGTTTGTTATCTATTCTGGTAAGAGAAGAGGTCAGAAAGCGACTGCTACCTCTCTTTCCTTTTGGCTGAAAAGCATGATCCGTTTGGCCTATGAGACTGCTGGCCAGCAGCCTCCTGAAAAAATTACTGCTCATTCTACCAGAGCAGTGGCTTCCACATGGGCTTTCAAAAATGAGGCTCTTCTGTTGAACAGATTTGTAAGGCAGCGACTTGGTCTAAACTGCATACTTTTGCCAAATTTTATAAATTCGATACTTTTGCTTCTTCGGAGGCTATTTTTGGGAGAGAGGTTTTGCAAGCAGTGGTGCCTTCCGTTTAAGGTACCTGTCTTGTTCCCTCCCTTCATCCGTGTCCTAAAGCTTTGGTATTGGTATCCCACAAGTAAGGATGAATCCGTGGACTGGATACACCTTGCAAGAGAAAACAGAATTTATGCTTACCTGATAAATTACTTTCTCTTGCGGTGTATCCAGTCCATGGCCCGCCCTGGCAATTAAGTCGGGTAAAATTTTTTTTGTTTAAACTACAGTCACCACTGCACCCTATGGGTTCTCCTTTGGCTTCTTAACCTTTGGTCGAATGACTGGGGGGTGGAGCTAGGGGAGAGCTATATGGACAGCTCTGCTGTGTGCTCTCTTTGCCACTTCCTGTAGGGAAGGAGAATATCCAACAAGTAAGGATGAATCCGTGGACTGGATACACCGCAAGAGAAAGTAATTTATCAGGTAAGCATAAATTCTGTTTTTTAGACATTTTTAAATTCACTTAAATTTTCAAACGTGCTTCGTTCTTTTAGTATCCCTTGTTAAAAAAATGAATATGCACATATCATACACTAGTGGGAGCCTCTGCTAATTGGTGACTGCACACATTTGTCTCTTGTGATTGGCTAAATAGATATTTCTCTTGTTAAGTGTATCCAGTCCACGGATCATCCACCACTTGTGGGATATTCTCCTTCCCAACAGGAAGTTGCAAGAGGATCACCCACAGCAGAGCTGCTATATAGCTCCTCCCCTAACTGCCATATCCAGTCATTCTCTTGCAACTCTCAACATAGATGGACGTAGTAAGAGGAGAGTGGTGTATTATAGTTAGTTTTTTAACTTCAATCAAAAGTTTATTTTTAAATGGTACCGGAGTGTACTGTTTATCTCAGGCAGTATTTAGAAGAAGAATCTGCCTGCATTTTCTATGATCTTAGCAGAAGTAACTAAGATCCATGGCTGTTCTCACATTTTCTAAGGAGTGAGGTAACTTCAGAGAGGGAATGGCGTGCAGGTTTTCCTGCAATAAGGTATGTGCAGTTAATATATTTTTAGGGATGGAATTTGCTAGAAAAATGCTGCCGATACCGGATTAATGTAAGTTAAGCCTTAAATGCAGTGATAGCGACTGGTATCAGGCTTATTAACAGAGATACATACTCTTATAAAAGTGTAATATAAAACGTTTGCTGGCATGTTAATCGTTTTTATATATGTTTGGTGACAAAACTTATTGGGGCCTATTTTTTTTCCACATGGCTGGTTTGATTTTTGCCTAGAAACAGGCTTTCCACTGTTGCAGTATGAGTGGGAAGGGCCTATTTTAGTGCTTTTCTGTGCAGATAAAAATACTGACAGAGACATTCAGCTTCCCTCTGCATGATACAGGACATCTCTGAAGGGCTCAAAAGGCTTCAAAGTCGTGTTTGAGGAGGGTAACAATCACAGTAGACTGTGGCAGTTGTTGTGACTGTGTTTAAAAAACGTTTTTGTCATTTATTATTCTGTTTTTGTTATTAAGGGGTTAATCATCCATTTGCAAGTGGGTGCAATGCTCTGCTGACTTGTTAAATACACTGTAAAAAGTTTGTTAGTGTAATTGCCTTTTTTCACTGTTATTTCAAATTTTGTCAATTTGTTTCTCTTAAAGACACAGTAACGTTTTTTATATTGCTTGTTAACTTGCTTTAAAGTGTTTTCCAAGCTTGCTAGTCTCATTGCTAGTCTGTACAAACATGTCTGAAACAGAGGATACTTGTTCATTATGTTTAAAAGCCATGGTGGAGCCCCATAGGAGAATGTGTACTAAATGTATTGATTTCACCTTAAACAGTAAAGATCAGTCTTTATCTATAAAAGAATTGTCACCAGAGGGGTCTGTCGAGGGGGAAGTTATGCCGACTAACTCTCCCCACGTGTCGGACCCTTCTCCTCCCGCTCAAGGGACGCACGCTAATATGGCGCCAAGTACATCAGGGACGCCCATAGCGATTACTTTGCAGGACATGGCTGCAATCATGAATAATACCCTGTCAGAGGTATTATCCAGATTGCCTGAATTGAGAGGCAAGCGCGATAGCTCTGGGATTAGACGAGATACAGAGCGCGTAGATGCTGTAAGAGCCATGTCTGATACTGCGTCACAATATGCAGAACCTGAGGACGGAGAGCTTCAGTCTGTGGGTGACATCTCTGAATAGGGGAGACCTAATTCACAGATTTCTAATTTTAAATTTAAGCTTGAGAACCTCCGTGTATTGCTTGGGGAGGTATTAGCTGCTCTGAATGACTGTGACACAATTGCAGTGCCAGAGAAATTGTGTAGGCTGGATAAATACTATGCAGTGCTGGTGAGTACTGATGTTTTTTCCAATACCTAAAAGGCTTACAGAAATTATTAGTAAGGAGTGGGATAGGCCCGGTGTGCCCTTTTCCCCACCTCCTATATTTAGAAAAATGTTTCCAATAGATGCCACTACACGGGACTTATGGCAGACTGTCCCTAAGGTGGAGGGAGCAGTTTCTACTTTAGCAAAGCGTACCACTATCCCGGTTGAGGACAGTTGTGCTTTTTCAGATCCAATGGATAAAAAATTAGAGGGTTACCTTAAGAAAATGTTTATTCAACAAGGTTTTATTTTACAGCCCCTTGCATGCATTGCGCCTGTCACTGCTGCGGCGGCATTCTGGTTTGAGGCCCTGGAAGAGGCCATCCATACAGCTCCATTGACTGAAATTGTTGACAGGCTTAGAACTCTTAAGCTAGCTAACTCATTTGTTTCTGATGCCATTGTTCATTTGACTAAACTAACGGCTAAGAATTCCGGATTCGCCATCCAGGCGCGTAGGGCGCTATGGCTCAAATCCTGGTCAGCTGATGTGACTTCAAAGTCTAAATTACTCAACATTCCTTTCCAGGGGCAGACCTTATTCGGGCCTGGTTTGAAAGAAATTATTGCTGACATTACTGGAGGTAAGGGTCATACCCTTCCTCAGGACAGGGCCAAATCAAAGGCCAAACAGTCTAATTTTCGTGCCTTTCGAAATTTCAAGGCAGGTGCAGCATCAACTTCCTCTGCTTCAAAACAAGAGGGAACTTTTGCTCAATCCAAGCAGGCCTGGAAACCTAACCAGTCCTGGAACAAGGGCAAGCAGGCCAGAAAGTCTGCTGCTGCCTCTAAGACAGCATGAAGGAGCGGACCCTATCCGACAACAGATCTAGTAGGGGGCAGACTCTCTCTCTTCGCCCAGGCGTGGACAAGAGATGTTCAGGATCCCTGGGCGTTGGAGATCATATCTCAGGGATATCTTCTGGACTTCAAAGCTTCTCCTCCACAAGGGAGATTTCACCCTTCAAGATTATCTGCAAACCAGATAAAGAAAGAGGCATTCCTAAGCTGCGTACAAGATCTCCTTGTAATGGGAGTGATCCATCCAGTTCCGCGGACGGAATAAGGACAGGGGTTTTATTCAAATCTGTTTGTGGTTCCCAAAAAAGAGGGAACCTTCAGACCAATTTTGGATTTAAAGATCCTAAACAAATTCCTCAAAGTTCCGTCATTCAAGATGGAAACTATTCGAACCATTTTACCCATGATCCAAGAGGGTCAGTACATGACCACAGTGGACTTAAAGGATGCCTACCTTCACATTCCAATTCACAAGAATCATCATCAGTTCCTGAGGTTTGCCTTTCTAGACAGGCATTACCAATTTGTAGCTCTTCCATTCGGGTTGGCTACAGCCCCAAGAATTTTTACAAAGGTTCTGGGCTCACTTCTGGCGGTTCTAAGACCGTGAGGCATAGCGGTGGCTCCTTACCTGGACGATATCCTGATACAGGCGTCAAGCTTTTAAATTGCCAAATCTCATACAGAGATAGTTCTGGCATTCCTGAGGTCGCATGGGTGGAAAGTGAACGAAGAAAAGAGTTCTCTATCTCCTCTCACGAGGGTTTCCTTCCTAGGGACTCTAATAGATTCTGTAGAAATGAAAATTTACCTGACGGAGTCCAGGTTATCAAAACTTCTAAATGCTTGCTGTGTTCACTCCATTCCGCGCCCCACGGTGGCTCAGTGCATGGAAGTAATCGGCTTAATGGTAGCGTCGATGGACATAGTGCCATTCGCGCGCCTGTATCTCGGACCGCTGCAATTATGCATGCTCAGTCAGTGGAATGGGGATTACACAGATTTGTCCCCTCTACTAAATCTGGATCAGGAAACCAGAGATTCTCTTCTCTGGTGGTTATCTCGGGCCCATCTGTCCAAGGGTATGACCTTTCGCAGACCAGATTGGACAATTGTAACAACAGATGCCAGCCTTCTAGGTTGGGGTGCAGTCTGGAACTCCCTGAAGGCTCAGGGTTCATGGACTCAGGAGGAGAAACTCCTCCCAATAAATATTCTGGAGTTAAGAGCAATATTCAATGCTCTTCTGGCTTGGCCTCAGCTAGCAACACTGGGGTTCATCAGATTTCAGTCGGACAACATCACGACTGTGGCTTACATCAACCATCAAGGGGGAACCAGGAGTTCCCTAGCGATGTCAGAAGTCTCCAAGATAATTCGCTGGGCAGAGACTCACTCTTGCCACCTGTCAGCGATCCATATCCCAGGTGTAGAGAACTGGGAGGCGGATTTTCTAAGTCGTCAGACTTTTCATCCGGGGGAATGGGAACTCCATCCGGAGGTGTTTGCTCAATTGGTTCTCCGTTGGGGCAAACCAGAATTGGATCTCATGGCGTCTCGCCAGAACGCAAAGCTTCCTTGTTACGGATACAGGTCCAGGGACCCAGAAGCGGCACTGATAGATGCTCTAGCAGCGCCTTGGTTCTTCAACCTGGCTTATGTGTTTCCACCGTTTCCTCTGCTCCCTCGTCTGATTGCCAAAATGAAACAGGAAAGAGCATCAGTGATATTGATAGCGCCTGCGTGGCCACGCAGCACCTGGTATGCAGACCTAGTGGACATGTCATCCTTTCCACCGTGGACTCTGCCTCTGAGACAAGACCTTCTAATACAAGGTCCTTTCAATCATCCGAATCTACTTTCTCTGAGACTGACTGCATGGAGATTGAACGCTTGATCCTATCAAAGCGTGGCTTTTCAGAGTCAGTAATTGATACCTTAATACAGGCATGAAAGCCTGTCACCAGGAAAATTTACCACAAGATATGGCGTAAATATCTTTATTGGTGTGAATCCAAGAATTACTCATGGAGTAGGGTTAGGATTCCTAGGATATTGTCCTTTCTCCAAGAGGGTTTGGACAAAGGATTATCAGCTAGTTCTTTAAAGGGACAGATTTCTGCTCTGTCTATTCTTTTACACAAGCGTCTGGCAGAAGGTCCAGACGTTCAGGCATTTTGTCGGGCTTTAGTTAGAATTAAGCCTGTGTTTAAACCTGTTGCTCCTCCATGGAGCTTACACTTGGTTCTTAAAGTTCTTCAAGGGGTTCCGTTTGAACCCCTTCATTCTATTGATATCAAACTTCTTTCATGGAAAGTTCTTTTCTTTCATGTAATTAACAAGAGTCCATGAGCTAGTGACGTATGGGATATACATTCCTACCAGGAGGGGCAAAGTTTCCCAAACCTTAAAATGCCTATAAATACACCCCTCACCACACCCACAAATCAGTTTTTACAAACTTTGCCTCCAAGGGAGGTGGTGAAGTAAGTTTGTGCTAGATTCTACGTTGATATGCGCTCCGCAGCAAGTTGGAGCCCGGTTTTCCTCTCAGCGTGCAGTGAATGTCAGAGGGATGTGAGGAGAGTATTGCCTATTGAATGCAGTGATCTCCTTCTACGGGGTCTATTTCATAAGGTTCTCTGTTATCGGTCGTAGAGATTCATCTCTTACCTCCCTTTTCAGATCGACGATATACTCTTATATTTACCATTTCCTCTACTGATTCTCGTTTCAGTACTGGTTTGGCTTTCTACAAACATGTAGATGAGTGTCCTGGGGTAAGTAAGTCTTATTTTCTGTGACACTCTAAGCTATGGTTGGGCACTTTATTTATAAAGTTCTAAATATATGTATTCAAACATTTATTTGCCTTGACTCAGAATGTTCAACTTTCCTTATTTCCAGACAGTCAGTTTCATATTTGGGATTATGCTTTAATTATCATATTTTTTCTTACCTCAAAAATTTGACTTTTTCCCTGTGGGCTGTTAGGCTCGCGGGGGCTGAAAATGCTTCATTTTATTGCGTCATTTTTGGCGCGGACTTTTTTGGCGCAAAAATTCATTTCCGTTTCCGGCGTCATACGTGTCGCCGGAAGTTGCGTCATTTTTTGACGTTATTTTGCGCCAAAAATGTCGGCGTTCCGGATGTTGCGTCATTTTTGGCGCAAAAAGCATTTAGGCGCCAAATAATGTGGGCGTCTTTTTTGGCGCCAAAAAATATGGGCGTCGCTTTTGTCTCCACATTATTTCAGTCTCATTTTTCATTTGCTTCTGGTTGCTAGAAGCTTGATGTTTGGCATTTTTTTCCCATTCCTGAAACTGTCTTATAAGGAATTTGATCTATTTTGCTTTATATGTTGTTTTTTCTCTTACATATTGCAAGATGTCTCACGTTGCATCTGAGCCAGAAGATACTACAGGAAAACCTCTGCCTGCTGGATCTACCAAAGCTAAGTGTATCTGCTGTAAACTTTTGGTAGCTATTCCTCCAGCTGTTGTTTGTATTAAATGTCATGACAAACTTGTTAATGCAGATAATATTTCCTTTAGTGATGTACCATTGCCTGTTGCAGTTCCCTCAACATCTAAGGTGCAGAATGTTCCTGATAACATAAGAGATTTTGTTTCTGAATCCATAAAGAAGGCTTTGTCTGTTATTTCTCCTTCTAGTAAACGTAAAAAGTCTTTTAAATCTTCTCTTTCTACAGATGAATTTTTAAATGAACACCATCATTCTGATTCTTTGGACTCTTCTGGTTCAGAGGATTCTGTCTCAGAGATTGATGCTGATAAATCTTCATATTTATTTAAGATGGAATTTATTCGCTCTTTACTTAAAGAAGTACTAATTGCTTTAGAAATAGAGGATTCTAGTCCTCTTGATACTAATTCTATACGTTTAGATAAGGTTTTTAAAGCTCCTGCGGTTATTCCAGAAGTCTTTCCTGTTCCTAATGCTATTTCTGCAGTAATTGCTAAGGAATGGGATAGATTGGGTAATTCATTTACTCCTTCTAAACGTTTTAAGCAATTATATCCTGTTCCGCCTGACAGGTTAGAATTTTGGGACAAAATCCCTAAAGTTGATGGGGCTATTTCTACCCTTGCTAAACGTACTACCATTCCTACATCAGATGGTACCTCGTTTAAGGATCCTTTAGATAGAAAAATTGAATCTTTTCTAAGAAAAGCTTATCTATGTTCAGGTAATCTTCTTAGACCTGCTATATCATTGGCTGATGTTGCTGCAGCTTCAACTTTTTGGTTGGAAACTCTAGCGCAACAAGTAACAAATCGTGATTCTCATGATATTATTATTCTTCTCCAGCATGCTAATAATTTCATCTGTGATGCCATTTTTGATATTATTAGAGTTGATGTTAGATTTATGTCTCTGGCTATCTTAGCCAGAAGAGCTTTATGGCTTAAGACTTGGAATGCTGATATGGCTTCTAAATCAACTCTACTTTCCATTTCTTTCCAGGGAAACAAATTATTTGGTTCTCAGTTGGATTCTATTATTTCAACTGTTACTGGTGGGAAAGGAACTTTTTTACCACAGGATAAAAAGTCTAAAGGTAAAAACAGGGCTAACAATCGTTTTCGATCCTTTCGTTTCAACAAAGAACAAAAGCCTGATCCTTCGTCCTCAGGAGCAGTTTCAGTTTGGAAACCATCTCCAGTCTGGAATAAATCCAAGCCTGCTAGAAAGGCAAAGCCTGCTTCTAAGTTCACATGAAGGTACGGCCCTCATTCCAGTTCCGCTGGTAGGGGGCAGGTTACGTTTTTTCAAAGAAATTTGGATCAATTCTGTTCACAATCTTTGGATTCAGAACATTGTTTCAGAAGGGTACAGAATTGGTTTCAAGATGAGACCTCCTGCAAAGAGATTTTTTCTTTCCCATGTCCCAGTAAATCCAGTGAAAGCTCAAGCATTTCTGAATTGTGTTTCAGATCTAGAGTTGGCTGGAGTAATTATGCCAGTTCCAGTTCCGGAACAGGGGATGGGGTTTTATTCAAATCTCTTCATTGTACCAAAGAAGGAGAATTCCTTCAGACCAGTTCTGGATCTAAAATTTTTGAATCGCTATGTAAGGATACCAACGTTCAAGATGGTAACTGTAAGGACTATATTGCCTTTTGTTCAGCAAGGGAATTATATGTCCACAATAGATTTACAGGATGCATATCTGCATATTCCGATTCATCCAGATCATTATCAGTTCCTGAGATTCTCTTTTCTAGACAAGCATTACCAATTTGTGGCTCTACCGTTTGGCCTTGCTACAGCTCCAAGAATTTTCACAAAGATTCTCGGTGCCCTTCTGTCTGTAATCAGAGAACAGGGTATTGTGGTATTTCCTTATTTGGACGATATCTTGGTACTTGCTCCGTCTTTACATTTAGCAGAGTCTCATACGAATCGACTTGTGTTGTTTCTTCAAGATCATGGTTGGAGGATCAATTTACTAAAAAGTTCTTTGATTCCTCAAACAAGGGTAACCTTTCTGGGTTTCCAGATAGATTCAGTGTCCATGACTCTGTCTTTAACAGACAAGAGACGTCTAAAATTGATTACAGCTTGTCGAAACCTTCAGTCACAATCATTCCCTTCGGTAGCCTTATGCATGGAAATTCTAGGTCTTATGACTGCTGCATCGGACGCGATCCCCTTTGCTCGTTTTCACATGCGACCTCTTCAGCTCTGTATGCTGAACCAATGGTGCAGGGATTACACGAAGATATCTCAATTAATATCTTTAAAACCGATTGTTCGACACTCTCTAACGTGGTGGACAGATCACCATCGTTTAATTCAGGGGGCTTCTTTTGTTCTTCCGACCTGGACTGTAATTTCAACAGATGCAAGTCTCACAGGTTGGGGAGCTGTGTGGGGATCTCTGACGGCACAAGGAGTTTGGGAATCTCAGGAGGTGAGATTACCGATCAATATTTTGGAACTCCGTGCAATTTTCAGAGCTCTTCAGTTTTGGCCTCTTCTGAAGAGAGAATCGTTCAGTTGTTTTCAGACAGACAATGTCACAACTGTGGCATACATCAATCATCAAGGAGGGACTCACAGTCCTCTGGCTATGAAAGAAGTATCTCGAATTTTGGTTTGGGCGGAATCCAGCTCCTGTCTAATCTCTGCGGTTCATATCCCAGGTGTAGACAATTGGGAAGCGGATTATCTCAGTCGCCAAACGTTGCATCCGGGCGAATGGTCTCTTCACCCAGAGGTATTTCTTCAGATTGTTCAATTGTGGGGGCTCCCAGAGATAGATCTGATGGCCTCTCATCTAAACAAGAAACTTCCCAGGTATCTGTCCAGATCCCGGGATCCTCAGGCGGAGGCAGTGGATGCATTATCACTTCCTTGGAAGTATCATCCTGCCTATATCTTTCCGCCTCTAGTTCTTCTTCCAAGAGTAATCTCCAAGATTCTGAGGGAATGCTCGTTTGTTCTGCTAATAGCTCCGGCATGGCCTCACAGGTTTTGGTATGCGGATCTTGTCTGGATGGCATCTTGCCAGCCATGGACTCTTCCGTTAAGACCAGACCTTCTGTCACAAGGTCCTTTTTTCCATCCGGATCTGAAATCCTTAAATTTAAAGGTATGGAGATTGAACGCTTGATTCTTGGTCATAGAGGTTTCTCTGACTCCGTGATTAATACTATGTTACAGGCTCGTAAATCTGTATCTCGAGAGATATATTATAGAGTCTGGAAGACTTATATTTCTTGGTGTCTTTCTCATCATTTTTCTTGGCATTCTTTTAGAATACCGAGAATTTTACAATTTCTTCAGGATGGTTTGGATAAGGGTTTGTCCGCAAGTTCTTTGAAAGGACAAATCTCTGCTCTTTCTGTTCTTTTTCACAGAAAGATTGCTATTCTTCCTGATATTCATTGTTTTGTACAAGCTTTGGTTCGTATAAAACCTGTCATTAAGTCAATTTCTCCTCCTTGGAGTTTGAATTTGGTTCTGGGAGCTCTTCAAGCTCCTCCGTTTGAACCTATGCATTCATTGGACATTAAATTACTTTCTTGGAAAGTTTTGTTCCTTTTGGCTATCTCTTCTGCTAGAAGAGTTTCTGAATTATCTGCTCTTTCATGTGAGTCTCCTTTTCTGATTTTTCATCAGGATAAGGCGGTGTTGCGAACTTCTTTTGAATTTTTTACCTAAAGTTGTGAATTCCAACAACATTAGTAGAGAAATTGTGGTTCCTTCATTATGTCCTAATCCTAAGAATTCTAAGGAGAAATCATTGCATTCTTTGGATGTTGTTAGAGCTTTGAAATATTATGTTGAAGCTACGAAATCTTTCCGTAAGACTTCTAGTCTATTTGTTATCTTTTCCGGTTCTAGGAAAGGCCAGAAAGCTTCTGCCATTTCTTTGGCATCTTGGTTGAAATCTTTAATTCATCTTGCCTATGTTGAGTCGGGTAAAACTCCGCCTCAAAGAATTACAGCTCATTCTACTAGGTCAGTATCTACTTCCTGGGCGTTTAGGAATGAAGCTTCGGTTGACCAGATCTGCAAAGCAGCAACTTGGTCTTCTTTGCATACTTTTACTAAATTCTACCATTTTGATGTATTTTCTTCTTCTGAAGCAGTTTTTGGTAGAAAAGTTCTTCAGGCAGCGGTTTCAGTTTGAATCTTCTGCTTATGTTTTTTGTTAAACTTTATTTTGGGTGTGGATTATTTTCAGCAGGAATTGGCTGTCTTTATTTTATCCCTCCCTCTCTAGTGACTCTTGTGTGGAAAGATCCACATCTTGGGTAGTCATTATCCCATACGTCACTAGCTCATGGACTCTTGTTAATTACATGAAAGAAAACATAATTTATGTAAGAACTTACCTGATAAATTCATTTCTTTCATATTAACAAGAGTCCATGAGGCCCACCCTTTTTTGTGGTGGTTATGATTTTTTTGTATAAAGCACAATTATTCCAATTCCTTATTTTATATGCTTCGCACTTTTTCTTATCACCCCACTTCTTGGCTATTCGTTAAACTGATTTGTGGGTGTGGTGAGGGGTGTATTTATAGGCATTTTAAGGTTTGGGAAACTTTGCCCCTCCTGGTAGGAATGTATATCCCATACGTCACTAGCTCATGGACTCTTGTTAATATGAAAGAAATGAATTTATCAGGTAAGTTCTTACATAAATTATGTTTTTCTGATGGCTATTTCCTCGGCTCGAAGAGTCTCGGAGTTATCTGCCTTACATTGTGATTCTCCTTATCTGATCTTTTATTCAGATAAAGTTGTTCTGCGTACAAAACCTGGGTTTTTACCTAAGGTGGTTTCTAACAAGAATATCAATCAAGAGATTGTTGTTCCATCATTATGTCCTAATCCTTCTTCAAAGAAGGAACGTCTTTTGCATAATCTAGACGTAGTCCGTGCCTTGAAGTTTTACTTACAGGCTACTAAAGATTTTCGCCAAACATCTAACCTGTTTGTTGTTTACTCTGGACAGAGGAGAGGTCAGAAGGCCTCGGCAACCTCTCTTTCTTTTTGGCTTCGGAGTATAATCCGTTTAGCCTATGAGACTGCTGGACAGCAGCCTCCTGAAAGGATTACAGCTAATTCTACTAGAGCTGTGGCTTCCACCTGGGCCTTTAAAAATGAGGCCTCTGTTGAACAGATTTGCAAGGCTGCAACTTGGTCTTCCCTTCATACTTTTTCCAAATTTTACAAATTTGATACTTTTGCTTCTTCGGAGGCTGTTTTTGGGAGAAAGGTTCTACAGGCAGTGGTTCCTTCCGTTTAAGTTCCTGCCTTGTCCCTCCCATCATCCGTGTACTTTAGCTTTGGTATTTGTATCCCACAAGTGGTGGATGATCCGTGGACTGGATACACTTAACAAGAGAAAACATAATTTATGCTTACCTGATAAATTTATTTCTCTTGTAGTGTATCCAGTCCGCGGCCTGCCCTGTCCTTTTCAGGCAGTTCTAAATTTTAATTAAACTACAGTCACCACTGCACCTTATGGTTTCTCCTTTCTCGGCTTGTTTCGGTTGAATGACTGGATATGGCAGTGAGGGGAGGAGCTATATAGCAGCTCTGCTGTGGGTGATCCTCTTGCAACTTCCTGTTGGGAAGGAGAATTTCCCACAAGTGGTGGATGATCCACGGACTGGATACACTACAAGAGAAATAAATTTATCAGGTAAGCATAAATTATGTTTTTCAGCTTCCTGTCAGTAGTGCAATGCTGTCCATTCAGCAATGGATAACAAGAGAATGGAGAAAATTTAATAGAAATAAATTGGAAAGTTGTTTAAATTGTATGTTGTATTTGAATCGTAAAAGAAAATGTTGGGGTTTACTATCCCTTTTAATTGAGCATTTTACTGTTGTTAAAGACGTGAAACCCAAATATGTTCTTTCGTTATTCAAATAAAGCATATAGTTTTAAACAACTTTCCAATTTACTTTTATCTAAATTGCTTTGTTCTTTTTGTATCCTTTATTAAAAAAATACATAGGTTTGCTTAGGAGCTAGTAGCTAGCTGCTGATTGGTGGCTGCACATATATGCCTCTTTAGATATGTGTTCTGCTAGCTCCCCATACTGCTCCTTCAATAAAGGATACCAACAGAATGATGCAAAATTGATAGAAGTAAATTGGAAAATTATTTTAAAATGGTATGCTCTATCTGAATCCTTAAAGAAAAATATTTTGTTTCATGTTCCTTTTATGTTTTATTTTATATGTTAACCCGAAGGCAGAAACATGCTGTGATCTTAAATGTAATCTCTGAAACTGCTGCATGTCTGCAGAAGGAAAGAGACACATGCAGGAACTGTTAGCGCATTTTCTTTGCGGCGCTGCTCCACATCAGTCTATTCACTTTAGATAGCGCTGTGCTCTGACTGCACTGTACAAGTTTCCCTTAACATTGTGCAGCTGGAGTGAAGAGTTGTTTCAAATGCGGCAAAGAGCTACAAATTGGTAGTGCATTGATTGATGACTGTCTCTCAGGGACTTTTTCAACCACACCCCCTAGCCTTTCCGAGTTTGCAAAACTGTGCCTCTTAAACATAACACATTCTTATGAGGAATGCACCCTTTGTTTATTAGCCGTTTACCTTATAATTATGCAATATTAGACCGATAGTAAAGAAAACTAATTTATTGACGTCATTTTAAAAACTCATCTGAAAAGTAATTTAAATTGTCATTTCATTTCAAAATGACCTGCAGAAAATTTTTTAATTAAAAAAATAAATAAATTTATTGCAAAAGTGAAAAGATTTCTGTATCGGGGTTTGTTAATGCACAAACAGATCTGCACATTTTTCCCATTGAAAATCTGTTTCAATTGCAGAATGGGATGCAAATGAGTCTCCCTTTTTTATTATACTTTTTAAACAAGAATTTGATCTTGCAATAAGCTCAAACACTAAAATGCTTTACATCTCGTGCATTGATAATCATGTATCAATCTGGTGGGGTTTTCTTCTATAAGGTACGACGAGTCCACGGATTCATCCTTTACTTGTGGGATATTATCCTCCTGCTAACATGAAGTGGCAAAGAGCACCACAGCAGAGCTGTCTATATAGCTCCTCCCTTAGCTCCACCCCCCAGTCATTCTCTTTGCCTACTCTAAGTACTAGGAAGGGTAAAGTGAAAGAGGTGATAAAATATTAGTTTTTAATTTCTTCAAGCAAGAGTTTGTTTTAAATGGTACCGGTGTGTACTATATACTCTCAGGCAGCAGATGGATGAAGACTTCTGCCTGGAGGATGATGTTCTTAGCATTTGTAACTAAGATCCAGTGCAGTTCCCACAGAGGCTGAGGAGTACAGGAAACTTCAGTGTGAGGAACGCTTTCATGCTATATAGCAGTGAGGTATGTTCAGTCATTTTTTCTGGAGAGACTGTGTATTTCAGAAAGGCTGACAGTATCCCCATGAGGGTAAGGGTAAGCAGTAATCCTAAGAGCTATAGACAGGCATTACTAAGCTTGCATAAGGGGCTAATTAAAAAATGGTTGACAATGAGTTTTGACTGTTTGTGGGCAACTGTTTTATGAACTGGGAGTGCTAACGTTTTGTGGGCAATAACGTTTTTGGGCAACATTATTGAGGGTACACTTGGCTTCTTTTTTGGGTCTCAGAACCCACATGGCTAGTTTAAAACCACTCTGGTGCGGTTCTTTGAGGCTGTAGAGACATCGAGTGAGATGGGCGGGGCCTATTTTTGCGCCTCAGATGCGCAGTTGTTTTCACTCGGCAAACAGCAAGCTCCAACTCCTGAGGGCCCTTGTGAATGTTTTGGGCCACATCGAAGCTTTAACCCCATATTTACAATCCCTGAGGGCAGGTAGGCTCCACAGCAGGGCTGTGGCAAGGTGCTGGGGGTGTTTTTTTCCGAATTTAGGCCTCATTTCAATCCGGTTTGCAAATTAAAGGGTTAAATGTTAAATTTCCTTGTGGGGCAAAGTTAACTACACACATTGAGTCTGCATGCAAAAATTTGAAAAATTTGGTGCATTTTAAAGCAGTTTTGCAGAACGTGTATGCTTTTTTTCTCTTAAAGACGCAGTACCGTTTTTTTAAGATTATTTTTTTCACTAAATAAAGTGTTTTCATGCTTGTTTGTAGTCATTACTAGCCTTTTCAACATGTCTGACATTGAAGAAAGTCATTGTTCAATATGTTTAGAAGCCATTGTGGAACCCCCACTTAGAATGTGTCCCTCATGCACTAAAAGTCAATAAATTGCAAAGAACATATTTTAGCTACTAAAAGTATGTCACAGGATGATTCTCAGTCAGAAGGGAATCCGGTTATGCCATCTAATTCTCCCCAAGTGTCACAACCATTAACGCCCGCACAAGCGACGCCAAGTACTTCTAGTGCGTCTAATTCTTTCACCCTGCAAGATATGGCCGCAGTTATAAATACTACCCTCACAGAGGTTTTATCTAAGCTGCCTGGGTTGCAGGGGAAGCGCAGTAGGTCTGGTGTGAGAACAAATGCTGAGCCCTCTTATGCTTTATTAGCCATATCCGATGTACACTCACAATGTTCTGAGGTAGGGATGAGGGATTTGCTGTCTGAGGGAGAGATTTCTGATTCAGGAAAGATGTTCCCTCAGACAGACTCAGATATGACGGCTTTTAAATTGAAACTAGAACACCTCCGCTTATTGCTCAGGGAGGTTTTAGCGACTGGATGATTGTGACCCTATTGTAGTTCCAGAGAAATTGTGTAAAATGGACAGATTTCTAGAAGTTCCTGCCTACACTGATGTTTTTCCGGTCCCTAAGAGGATTTCGGACATTGTTACTAAGGAGTGGGATAGACCAGGTATTCCGTTCGCTCCCCCTCCTACTTTTAAGAAAATGTTTCCCATATCAGACACCATGCGGGACTCGTGTTAGACGGTCCCTAAGGTGGAGGGAGCTATTTCTACCCTGGCTAAGCGTACAACTATACCTATTGAGGACAGTTGTGCTTTCAAAGATCCTATGGATAAAAAAATTAGAGGGTCTCCTAAAGAAAATATTTTTTCATCAGGGTTTTCTTCTGCAACCTATAGCGTGCATTGTTCCTGTAACTACTGCAGCTGCTTTTTGGTTCGAGGCTCTGGGGGAGGCTCTTCAGGTTGAGACCCCATTAGATGATATTCTAGATAGAATTAGGGCTCTCAAGCTAGCTAATTCTTTCATTACAGATGCCACTTTTCAACTGGCTAAATTAGCGGCAAAGAATTCAGGTTTTGCCATTTTAGCGCGTAGAGCGTTATGGCTTAAGTCCTGGTCTGCTGATGTGTCATCAAAATCTAAGCTTTTAGCCATCCCTTTCAATGGTAAGACCCTATTCGGGCCTGAACTGAAAGAGATCATTTCAGACATCACTGGAGGGAAAGGCCATGCCCTTCCTCAGGATAAGACAAATAAGATGAGGACCAAACAAAATAATTTTCGTTCCTTTCGAAACTTCAAAGGTGGTCCCTCTACCTCTTTCCCTGCTGCAAAGCAAGAGGGGAATTTTGCTCAATACAAGTCAGCCTGGAGACCTAACCAGACTTGGAACAAGGGTAAACAGGCCAAGAAGCCCGCTGCTGCCACCAAGACAGCATGAAGGGGTAGCCCCCGATCCGGGACCGGATCTAGTAGGGGGCAGACTTTCTCTCTTTGCTCAGGCAAGAGACGTTCAGGACTCCTGGGCTTTAGAAATCGTAACCCAGGGGTATCTTCTAGATTTCAAAGATTCTCCTCCAAGGGGGAGATTCCATCTTTCTCAATTGTCTGTGAACCAGACAAAAAGAGAGGCGTTCTTACGCTGTGTAGAAGACCTATATACCATAGGAGTGATCTGCCCAGTTCCGAAAACAGAACAGGGGCAGGGGTTCTACTCCAATCTATTTGTGGTTACCAAAAAAGAGGGAACTTTCAGACCGATTTTAGATCTCAAGATCCTGAACAAATTCCTCAGAGTCCCATCCTTCAAGATGGAGACCATTCTGACTATTTTACCAATGATCCAGGAGGGTCAATATATGACCACCGTGGACTTAAAGGATGCGTATCTACACATCCCTATCCACAAAGATCACCACCAGTTCCTCAGGTTCGCCTTTCTGGACAAGCATTACCAGTTTGTGGCTCTTCCCTTCGGATTGGCCACAGCTCCCAGAATTTTCACAAAGGTAAAATTCAGGCGTCGACTTACCAACTAGCCAAGTCTCACACGGACATCGTGTTGGCTTTTCTAAGATCTCACGGGTGGAAGGTGAACATAAAAAAGAGTTCACTTATCCCCCTCACAAGAGTTCCATTCCTGGAAACTCTGATAGATTCGGTGGACATAAAAAAATTTCTGACGGAGGTCAGGAAATCAAAGATTTTAACCACCTGCCGAGCTCTTCATTCCATTCCTCGGCCGTCAGTGGCTCAGTGTATGGATGTAATCGGACTAATGGTAGCGGCAATGGACATAGTTCCCTTTGCTCGCTTGAATCTCAGACCACTGCAACTATGCAGGCTCAAACAGTGGAATGGGGATTATGCAGATTTATCTCCTCAGATATATCTGGATCAAGAGACCAGAGACTCTTCTTTGGTGGTTGTCACAGGATCATCTGTCCCAGGGAATGTGTTTCCGCAGGCCAGCATGGGTCATAGTGACGACGGACGCCAGCCTATTGGGCTGGGGTGCAGTCTGGAATTCCCTGAAAGCACAGGCTTTGTGGACTCAGGAGGAGGCTCTCCTCCCGATAAATATTCTAGAACTGAGAGCGATATTCAACGCGCTTCAGGCGTGGCCTCAGCTGGCTTCGGCCAGATTCATAAGATTCCAGTCGGACAATATCACGACTGTAGCATATATCAATCAGGGGGGAACAAAGAGTTCTCTAGCGATGATAGAGGTTACCAAAATAATTTGATGGGCAGAGACTCACTCTTGCCATCTATCAGCAATCTATATCCCAGGAGTGGAGAACTGGGAAGCGGATTTTCTAAGTCGTCAGACTTTTCATCCAGGGGAGTGGGAACTACATCCGGAGGTGTTTGCACAATTTATTCAGCAATGGGGCACACCAGAATTGGATCTGATGGCGTCTCGTCAGAATGCCAAACTTCCTTGTTACGGGTCCAGGTCAAGGGATCCTCAGGCAGTACTGATAGATGCTCTAGCAGTACCCTGGTCGTTCAACCTGGCTTACATGTTTTCACCATTTCCTCTCCTTCCTCGTTTGATTGCCAGAATCAAACAGGAGAGAGCTTTGGTGATTTTGATAGCACCTGCGTGGCCACGCAGGACTTGGTATGCAGACCTGGTGGACATGTCATCTCTTCCACCATGGACTCTGCCACTGAGACAGGACCTTCTGATTCAAGGTCTGTTCCAGCATCCAAATCTAGTTTCTCTGCGGCTGACTGCTTGGAGATTGAACGCTTGATTTTATCCAAGCGGGGTTTCTCTGAGTCAGTCATAGATACCTTGATTCAGGCTCGAAAGCCTGTCACTAGAAAAATTTATCATAAGATTTGGCGTAAATATCTTTATTGGTGCGAATCCAAAGGCTACTCATGGAGTAAGATTAGGATTTTGTCCTTTCTCCAAGAAGGATTGGAGAAGGGGCTATCGGCTAGTTCCTTAAAGGGACAGATCTGCTTTATCAATTCTACTGCACAAGCGTCTGGCAGGTTAGAATTAAGCCTGTGTTTAAACCTGTTGCTCCGCCATGGAGTTTGAATTTAGTTCTTAGTTCTCCAAGGGGTTCCATTTGAACCCTTTGCATTCCATAGATATTAAGCTTCTACCTTATAAAGTTCTGCTTTTAGTTGCTATCTCTTCGGCTCGAGGAGTTTCTGAACTATCTGCATTGCAATGCGACTCTCCTTATCTTGTTTTCCATGCTGATAAGGTGGTTTTGCGTACCAAACCTGGATTCCTTCCTAAGGTTGTTACTAATAGGAATATCAATCAGGAAATTGTTGTTCCTTCCCTGTGTCCTAATCCTTCCTCTAAGAAGGAGCGTCTGTTGCACAACTTGGACATAGTTCGTGCTTTGAAGTTTTACTTGCAAGCAACCAAAGATTTCCGTCAAACATCTTCTTTGTTTGTTGTCTATTCTGGAAAACGTAAAGGTCAAAAAGCTACGACTACCTCTCTTTCTTTTTGGCTGAAAAGCATAATCCGTTTGGCATACGAGACTGCTGGACAGCAGCCTCCGGAAAGAATTACAGCTCACTCTACTAGAGCGGTGGCTTCCACATGGGCTTTTAAAAAAACAGATTTGTAAGGCCGCGACTTGGTCTTCGCTTCATACCTTTTCCAAATTTTCCAAATTTGATACTTTTGCTTCTTCTGAGGCTATTTTTGGGAGAAAGGTTCTTCAAGCAGTGGTGCCTTCTGTTTAACCATCTGTCTTGTCCCTCCCATTCATCCGTGTCCTGTAGCTTTGGTATTGTATCCCACAAGTAAAGGATGAATCCGTGGACTCGTCGTACCTTATAGAAGAAAAGTAAATTTATGCTTACCTGATAAATTAATTTCTTCTATGGTACGACGAGTCCATGGCCCGCCCTGTCATTTTAAGACAGATTATATTTTTTGATTTTAAACTTCAGTCACCTCTGCACCTTGTAGATTCTCCTTTTTCTTCCTGTACCTTCGGTCGAATGACTGGGGGGTGGAGCTAAGGAAGGAGCTATATAGACAGCTCTGCTGTGGTGCTCTTTGCCACTTCCTGTTAGCAGGAGGATAATATCCCACAAGTAAAGGATGAATCGGTGGACTCGTCGTACCATAGAAGAAATTAATTTATCAGGTAAGCATAAATTTACTTTTTTCATTGTGGTTTAGAAAAAGAGGTTGACCAATCCATTCACCATCTCATGGTGTTTTTACCTCTCTTTCTTTCTTCTTTCTCCTAGAGCTCAGCACTCAGCCTATTAGCTGGTGCAAAGTTGAAACCGTAGTTGCAAATCCTAACCTTGTGAATGTTGTAAAGGATCTTGCTCCTCCTCCGGTCGTTGTCTTATCACTCAGCATGAAGACTGTGCAGAATGCAAAGACTCATCAAAATGAGGTAATTTTTTTTTTAATTCTTCACCTTAATATAGCACATGTGTGTTTATATGTGTGTGTGTGTGAATGTATATATTGTTCTATTGTTCCCACTAAATATATATATATATATATATATATATATATATATATATATATATATGCATACATGCATGCATGCATGCATACATACATACATACACACACATATACATGTTTATGTGCTTTTTTCTTAGCACATAAACATCATTGAAATGTTAGTCTTTCCTTACATTTCCTACATGCTTTTATTTTGTTTTCCAGATTGTTGCTCTGGCAGCATTAATTCATCACAAGTTTCCTCTTGATAAAGCACCACCACAGCCTCCCTTCCAGACACATTTTTGTGGTAATTTTTTTTTAATCTTTTTTATCTTTATCCAGGTTTATTAACTGAACTAATGTCTACATTCCTTTGTATTTTTCCTGCATAATGGAACAAACATATGCAAATATTTTACTCAATTTGGTAGGTTCAGTACTTTATTCAAATAGAAACTATATATATATATATATATATATATATATATATATATATATATATATATATATATATACATATATATATATATACATATATACAATTTCATATGATAGTGAGAG
>NC_069501.1:311940164-311997610 GCF_027579735.1 Bombina bombina
TGGTATATCCACATGCTCAATTATGTTCCTTATGCCTTGATAAAGTAGTTATATCTACAAAGAACAAGATTTCTCCAACATAGGTGTGTCCGGTCCACGGCGTCATCCTTACTTGTGGGATATTCTCTTCCCCAACAGGAAATGGCAAAGAGCCCAGCAAAGCTGGTCACATGATCCCTCCTAGGCTCCGCCTTCCCCAGTCATTCTCTTTGCCGTTGCACAGGCAACATCTCCACGGAGATGGCTCAGTTTTTTGGTGTTTAAATGTAGTTTTTATTCTTCTATCAAGAGTTTGTTATTTTAAAATAGTGCTGGTATGTACTATTTACTCTGAAACAGAAAAGTGATGAAGATTTCTGTTTGTAAGAGGAAAATGATTTTAGCAACCGTTACTAAAATCGATGGCTGTTTCCACACAGGACTGTTGAGAGGAATTAACTTCAGTTGGGGGAAACAGTGAGCAGACTTTGGCTGCTTGAGGTATGACACATTTCTAACAAGACTTGGTAATGCTGGAAGCTGTCATTTTCCCTATGGGATCCGGTAAGCCATTTTCTTAATTTTCAATATAAGAATAAAAGGGCTTCACAAGGGCTTTAAAGACTGGTAGACATTTTTCTGGGCCAAAACGATTACTTTATAAGCATATTTAATGGTGTATAACTTTGGAGAGTTATTTTAATCTTGGGAATTTTGTTAAAAAAACGGCAGGCACTGTATTGGACACCTTTTTCACTGGGGGCCTTTTCTAGTCATAGGCAGAGCCTCATTTTCGCGCCACTAATGCGCAGTTGTTTTTGAGAAGCAAGGCATGCAGATGCATGTGTGAGGAGCTCAGGTCCACTGAAAAAGCTTATTGAAGGCGTCATTTGGTATCGTATTCCCCTCTGGGCTTGGTTGGGTCTCAGCAAAGCAGATACCAGGGACTGTATAGGGGTTAAATATAAAAACGGCTCCGGTTCCGTTATTTTATGTGGTGAAATTTTGGTGAATTTTGAACTTTTCCTTCAAGTACTTCATTCTGTTCTTCTTCCTTCCATAGCGCAGTGCATGGAAGTAATAGGTTTGATGGTTGCGGCAATGGACATAGTTCCTTTTGCGCGAATTCATCTATGACCATTACAACTGTGCATGCTCAGACAGTGGAATGGGGATTATACAGATTTGTCCCCGACGATCCAAGTAGATCAGAGGACCAGAGATTCACTCGGTTGGTGGCTCACCCTGGACAACCTGTCCCAAGGGATGAGCTTCAGAAGACCAGAGTGGGTCATTGTAACGACCGACGCCAGCCTGGTGGGCTGGGGCGCGGTCTGGAATCACCTGAAGGCTCAGGGTCTATGGTCTCGGGAAGAATCTCTTCTCCCGATAAACATTCTGGAACTGAGGGCGATATTCAATGCTCTCAAGGCTTGGCCTCAACTAGCAAAGGCCAAATTCATAAGGTTTCAATCAGACAACATGACGACTGTTGCATATATCAACCATCAGGGGGGAACAAGGAGTTCCCTGGCGATGGAAGAAGTGACCAAAGTTATTCATTGGGCGGAGCTTCACTCCTGCCACTTGTCTGCAATCCACATCCCAGGAGTGGAAAATTGGGAAGCGGATTTTCTGAGTCGTCAGACATTTCATCCGGGGGAGTGGGAGCTCCATCCGGAAATCTTTGCCCAAATAACTCAATTATGGGGCATTCCAGACATGGATCTGATGGCGTCTCGTCAGAACTTCAAGGTTCCTTGCTACGGGTCCAGATCCAGGGATCCCAAGGCGACTCTAGTAGATGCACTAGTAGCGCCCTGGACCTTCTACCTAGCTTATGTGTTCCCACCGTTTCCTCTCATTCCCAGGCTGGTAGCCAGGATCAATCAAGAGAGGGCTTCGGTGATTGTGATAGCTCCTGCGTGGCCACGCAGAACTTGGTATGCAGACCTGGTGAATATGTCATCGGCTCCACCATGGAAGCTACCTTTGAGACGGGACCTTCTTGTTCAAGGTCCGTTCGAACATCCGAATCTGGCATCACTCCAACTGACTGCTTGGAGATTGAACGCTTGATTTTATCAAAGCGTGGGTTCTCAGATTCTGTCATTGATACTCTTATTCAGGCTAGAAAGCCTGTAACTAGAAAAATTTACCATAAAGTATGGAAGAAATATATCTGTTGGTGCGAATCGAAAGGATTCCCATGGAACAGGGTAAAAATTCCTAAAATTCTATCCTTTCTACAAGAGGGTTTGGAGAAAGGATTATCTGCAAGTTCTTTGAAGGGACAGATTTCTGCTTTATCTGTTTTACTTCACAAAAAGCTGGCGGCTGTGCCAGATGTTCAGGCTTTTGTTCAGGCTCTGGTTAGAATCAAGCCTGTTTACAAACCTTTGACTCCTCCTTGGAGTCTCAATTTAGTTCTTTCAGTTCTTCAAGGGGTTCCGTTTGAACCCTTACATTCCGTAGATATTAAGTTATTATCTTGGAAAGTTTTGTTTTTGGTTGCAATTTCTTCTGCTAGAAGAGTTTCAGAGTTATCTGCTCTGCAGTGTTCTCCTCCTTATCTGGTGTTCCATGCAGATAAGGTGGTTTTGCGTACTAAACCTGGTTTTCTTCCGAAAGTTGTTTCTAACAAAAATATTAACCAGGAGATAGTTGTGCCTTCTTTGTGTCCGAATCCAGTTTCAAAGAAGGAACGTTTGTTGCACAATTTGGATGTAGTTCGTGCTCTAAAATTCTATTTAGAGGCTACAAAGGATTTCAGACAAACATCTTCCTTGTTTGTTGTTTATTCTGGTAAAAGGAGAGGTCAAAAAGCAACTTCTACCTCTCTCTCTTTTTGGCTTAAAAGCATCATCAGATTGGCTTATGAGACTGCCGGACGGCAGCCTCCTGAAAGAATCACAGCTCATTCCACTAGGGCTGTGGCTTCCACATGGGCCTTCAAGAACGAGGCTTCTGTTGATCAGATATGTAAGGCAGCGACTTGGTCTTCACTGCACACTTTTACCAAATTTTACAAATTTGATACTTTTGCTTCTTCTGAGGCTATTTTTGGGAGAAAGGTTTTGCAAACCGTGGTGCCTTCCATCTAGGTGACCTGATTTGCTCCCTCCCATCATCCGTGTCCTAAAGCTTTGGTATTGGTTCCCACAAGTAAGGATGACGCCGTGGACCGGACACACCTATGTTGGAGAAAACAGAATTTATGTTTACCTGATAAATTACTTTCTCCAACGGTGTGTCCGGTCCACGGCCCGCCCTGGTTTTTTTAATCAGGTCTGATGATTTAATTTCACTAACTACAGTCACCACGGTATCATATGATTTCTCCTATGCAAATATTCCTCCTTTACGTCGGTCGAATGACTGGGGAAGGCGGAGCCTAGGAGGGATCATGTGACCAGCTTTGCTGGGCTCTTTGCCATTTCCTGTTGGGGAAGAGAATATCCCACAAGTAAGGATGACGCCGTGGACCGGACACACCGTTGGAGAAAGTAATTTATCAGGTAAACATAAATTCTGTTATTTAGTACTACTGAGCCGTCCACCTCTGAGGGGTCTCCGTTCCGTGAGGTGTGTTCCTTGCAATCATCTATTACACATGCAGCTCCCCATTGCACTTTTAATCCTCCATCGGGAAGGGCCCTCTTACCGCAAGACTTTTCTGAACAGTTGCAAATGGCAGTGTCTGCAGCCTTTAGTGCTTTACCTTGCCCTGCTAAGCGCAAGCGAAAGGTTAAATACTGCTATCCTTCCCAGGGGTCATCTACCAACATGTTGGCTTTATTTGATACTAGATTATCCGCTGATGAAGACGCCTCTGATACTTCAGAGCAGGCTCTTTGTGGGTCTGAATCTGCTTCCTCTAAGGAACCAGACTAGATTTAGGATAGAACACTTACGCTTTCTGTTAATTGAAGTGTTGGCTACGTGGGAGGTTCCAGGACCTAAGTTACCTGAGGAACCTTCTATTCCTGAACTTGATAAGGTTTATGAGGACCTGGTGGTGCAACAAACTTTCCCGGTTCCAGTAAAGATGGCAAATATTAAGAATGAATGGGAAAGACTTGGATCCTCTTTTTTTTTTTCCCCTTTTTTTAAGAAATTGTTTCCGGTTCCTGACTCTTAATTAGAGTTGTGGGGGTCTGTCCCACGCTTGCTAAGCGCACCGCTATCCTACTTGAGGATAGTTTGTTGTTTAAAGAGCCCATGGATAAGAAGCTAGAAACTTTGTTAAAGATTTTTCAGCACAAATAATATTTTTTTGTTTCAACCTTGCTGCGGTGGCTGGAGCCTCTACCTATTGGTGCGACTCTGTCGGAGATGATCGAGGTGGAAACTCCCCTCAATGAAATCCAGGAAAGAATTAAGGCCTTGAGGGTAGCTAATTCATTTATTTGTGATGCAAATATGCAGATTATCCGCTTGAATGCCAAGACATCAGGCTTTTCTGTTCTAGCCCGTAGGGCTCTATGGTTGAAATATTGGTCTGCTGACATAAATTTAAAAATCATGATTACATTCCTTCCATTTAAGGGGAAGGTTCTTTTCGGTCCAGGGCTGGACTCTTATATCCATGGTCACGGGGCAAGGGTGCCTTTTTACAGCAGGATAAAAAGAATAAAGCTAAAGGACAGCGTCCTAATTTTTGTCCCTTTCGTTCGGATAAGTCCCTACGCCAGCAGCCTTCCACGAAACCTGGTCAGTCCAAGGGATCTTTAAAACCATCTCAATCTTGGAACAAATCCAAGCAGAACAAGAAGCCCGCCGAGACAAAGTCGGCATGAAGGAGCGGCCCACGATTTGTCACTGGATCGTTTTGGGGGCAGACTCTCTCTCTTTGTGGAGGCTTGGTTGGGAGACATGCAAGACCCTTGGGTTCTGGAGGGTTACAGGATAGGTTTTAAATCTCATCCACCGAGGGCAGATTCCTCTTATCAAACTTGTCTTCAAGACCAGAAAAACGAGACGCCTTTCTCGGGTGGGTGAGGGATCTCTCCTCCCTAGGAGTCATTCTGCCAGTACCTCTCGCAGAGAGAGGTCTGGGGTACTACTCAAACCTTTTTGTGGTCCCAAAGAAGGAGGGTACGTTTCGCCCGATTCTAGACCTAAAGTGCTTAAACAAGTTTCTGTTGGTACTATCGTTCAAGATGGAGACGATAAGGTCTATTCTGCCCTTAGTTCAAAAGGAACAGTTCTTGACCACAATAGACTTTAAGGATGTTTACCTTCATGTGCCAATAGACAAGGATCTCTTCAAGTTCTTAAAGGGACAGTCTACACCAGATTTTTTTTTTTGTTTTAAAAGATAGATAATCCCTTTATTACCCATTTCCCAGTTTTGCATAACCAACACAGTTATAATAATATACTTTTAACCTCTTTGATTATCTTGTATCTAAGCCTCTGCAAACTGCCCCTTTTTTCAGTTCTTTTGACAGACTTGCAGTCTAGCCAATCAGTGCCTGCTCCCAGATTACTTCACGTGCATGAGCACAGTGTTATCTATATGAAATATGTGAACTAACACCCTCTAGTGGTGAAAAACTGTTAAAATGCATTCTGAAAGAGGTGGGCTTCAAGGTCTAAGAAATTAACATATGAACTTCCTAGGTTAAGCTTTCAACTAAGAATACCAAGAGAACAAAGCAAAATTGGTGATAAAAGTAAATTGGAAAAATGTTTAAAAATACATGCCCTATCTGAATCATGAACGTTTATTTTGGCCTAGACTGTCCCTTTAAGATTTGCTTTTCTGGATCAGCACTTCCAGTTTGCAGCTCTTCCCTTTTGTCTGGCTACTGCTCCAAGAGTCTTTACGAAGATTCTGGGGGCTCTGCTCGCGGTTGCAAGATCCAGAGGTATTTCAGTAGCGTCTTATTTGGACGACATTCTGGTCCAAGCATCTTCCTACCGGCTGGCAGATGACCATTTGAGAGCTCTTCTGCAATCTCATGGATGGAAGATAAACTTAGGAAAGAGTTCACTGGTTCCCAGTATCAGAGTGGAATTCATTGGCATAATAATCGATTTCTTACAGACCAGAGACGTTGCAAAATTACTTTCAGTTGTCTTGTCCTCCAGACCTCCTTAAGGCCATCTGTGGCCCGGTGTATGGAGGTGATTGGGCACATGGTGTCCAGCATAGATATCATTCCATATGCCAGGTTCCATCTCAGACCTCTCCAGTTGTGCATGCTGAGGCAGTGGAACAGTGATCACTTGGATCTATCCCAATAGATTTCTTTGGACAACTGATTGAGAGAGACGCTCTTGGTGGCTCTGTCCAGATCGCCTGTCCCAAGGGGCATCCTTCTTGAGACCATCCTGGGAGATTGTGACTATGGATGCAAGTCTATCCGGATGGGGAGCTGTTTGGGGTGCCAGGAAGGCACAGGGACAGTGGACTCGAGAGCAATCTCTTCTACTGATCAACATTCTGGAACGTCAAGCGATCTTCAACGCTCTGAAGGCTTGGCCTCTTCTGGGTTCGTCCCACTTTATCAGAGTGCAATCAGACAACATTAACTTGGTGGCTTACATCAACCATCAGGGGGGAACAAGAAGCTCCCTAGCCATGAGGGAAGTATCTCGGATTCTGAAATGAGCGGAGACCCACAACTGCACGCTGTCAGCGATCCTCATTCCGGGTGTGGACAACTTGGAAGCGGACTTTCTCAGCAGACAATGGTTTCATCTGGGGGAATGGTCTGTCCATCCTGAGGTTTGCCATTCTACCTTGGGTAGTGGCCCCCATCAAGCAGGAACAAGTTTTGACTATTCTAATTGCTCCATCATGGATGTGGTTTGCGGATCTCGTGGAATGTCATCTCCTCAATGGAAGTTACCTTGTCGCAGGGATCTGCTGGTACAGGGTCCTTTTGTTCATCAAAATCTAGATTCTCTGAGGCTTACTGCGTGGAGTTGAACGCTTAGTCCTAGTCAAAAGAGGTTTTTCTGAGAGAATGATTTATACTCTCATTCAAGCTAGAAAGCCGGTCACCCGTCGCATCTATCATAAGGTGTGGAGGACCTACTTATTCTGGTGTGAAGAACGTGGATTCCACTGGCATAAGGTCAGGGCATCCAGGATTCTTTCCTTTCTCCAAGACGGTTTGGAGAAAGGACTGGCTGCTAGTTCCTTAAAGGGACAGATTTTGGCTCTATCAGTGTTATTACACAAGAGGCTCGCTAAGCTTCCTGATTTTCAGTCTTTTGTTCAGGCTCTGTCTATAATCAGGCCTGTGTTTAGACATTCCGCTCCTCCTTGGAGTTTAAATTTGGTTCTTAAGGTGTTGCAGAGGGCTCAGTTTGAGCCCATGCATTCGATTGACATAAAGTTACTGTCTTGGAAGGTTCTTTTTCTATTAGCTATTGCTTCAGCACACAGAGTCTCTGCGATGTGCCTTGCAATGTGAGTCTCCTTACATAGTTTTTCATAAGGCTGTTCGCACTGGGTTGTGTTTTCTCCCTAAGTTTGTGTCTGATCGCAACGTCAATCAGGAGATCGTGGTTCGTTCCTTGTGTCCTAATCCTCCTCCTTCGAAGGAACGATTTCTTCATAATTTGGATGTGATTCGGGCTTTGAAATTCTATCTTCAGACTACGAAGGATTTTAGACAGACTTCGGCATTGTTTGTTGTCTATTCTGGGAAGGGCAGAAGGCTTCTTCCACTTCCCTATCTTTTTGGTGGAGGAGCATTATCCGCTTAGCATATGAAACGGCGGGAAATAAGCCTCCTCAGAGGATTACGGCTCATTCAACTAGAGCTGTGGCTTCTTCTTAGGCCTTCAAAAATGAGACCTCTATGGAGCAAATTTGTAGGGCGGCTACCTGGTCCTCCTTGCATAATTTTTCAAAGTTTTACAAATTTGACGTTTTTGATTCAGCCGAAGCAGCTTTTGGGAGAAGTGTTTTGCAGGCTGTGGTGTCCTCAGAATAGTGTCCGCCTATTTTTTACCCTCCCGTTTTCATTCAGTGTCCCCTATAGCTTGGGTATATGTTTACCACAAGTAAGGAATAAAGCCGTGGACTCTCCTCTTATTAAGATGGAAAACATAAAATTTGCTTACCAGATAATTTCCTTTCCATCTCTGAGGAGATTCCATGGCCCCCGCACGTTTTCTCCGTTGGGCGGACCTAAATTTGTTTTCTCCAACATAGGTGTGTCCGGTCCACGGCGTCATCCTTACTTGTGGGATATTCTCTTCCCCAACAGGAAATGGCAAAGAGCCCAGCAAAGCTGGTCACATGATCCCTCCTAGGCTCCGCCTACCCCAGTCATTCTCTTTGCCGTTGTACAGGCAACATCTCCACGGAGATGGCTTAGAGTTTTTTAGTGTTTAACTGTAGTTTTTATTATTCAATCAAGAGTTTATTTTGAAATAGTGCTGGTATGTACTATTTACTCAGAAACAGAAAAGAGATGAAGATTTCTGTTTGTATGAGGAAATTGATTTTAGCAACCGTCACTAAAATCCATGGCTGTTCCACACAGGACTGTTGAGAGCAATTAACTTCAGTTGGGGGAACAGTGAGCAGTCTCTTGCTGCTTGAGGTATGACACATTCTAACAAGACGATGTAATGCTGGAAGCTGTCATTTTCCCTCTGGGATCCGGTAAGCCATGTTTATTACGATTGTAAATAAGGGCTTCAAAAGGGCTTATTAAGACTGTAGACTTTTTTTGGGCTAAATCGATTGATTATTAACACATATTTAGCCTTGAGGAATCATTTTATCTGGGTATTTTGATATAATAATATCGGCAGGCACTGTTTTAGACACCTTATTCTTTAGGGGCTTTCCCAAAGCATAGGCAGAGCCTCATTTTCGCGCCGGTGTTGCGCACTTGTTTTTGAGAGGCATGGCATGCAGTCGCATGTGAGAGGAGCTCTGATACTTAGAAAAGACTTTCTGAAGGCGTCATTTGGTATCGTATTCCCCTTGGGGCTTGGTTGGGTCTCAGCGAAGCAGATACCAGGGACTGTAAAGGGGTTAAAGTTCAAAACGGCTCCGGTTCCGTTATTTTAAGGGTTAAAGCTTCCAAATTTGGTGTGCAATACTTTTAAGGCTTTAAGACACTGTGGTGAAAATTTGGTGAATTTTGAACAATTCCTTCATGTTTTTTCGCATTTGCAGTAATAAAGTGTGTTCAGTTTAAAATTTAAAGTGACAGTAACGGTTTTATTTTAAAACGTTTTTTGTACTTGTTATCAAGTTTATGCCTGTTTAACATGTCTGAACTACCAGATAGACTATGTTCTGAATGTGGGGAAGCCAGAATTCCTATTCATTTAAATAAATGTGATTTATGTGACAATGACAATGATGCCCAAGATGATTCCTCAAGTGAGGGGAGTAAGCATGGTACTGCATCATTCCCTCCTTCGTCTACACGAGTCTTGCCCACTCAGGAGGCCCCTAGTACATCTAGCGCGCCAATACTCCTTACTATGCAACAATTAACGGCTGTAATGGATAATTCTGTCAAAAACATTTTAGCCAAAATGCACACTTATCAGCGTAAGCGCGACTGCTCTGTTTTAGATACTGAAGAGCATGACGACGCTGATATTAATATTTCTGAAGGGCCCCTAACTCAGTCTGATGGGGCCAGGGAGGTTTTGTCTGAGGGAGAAATTACTGATTCAGGGAACATTTCTCAACAAGCTGAACCTGATGTGATTGCATTTAAATTTAAGTTGGAACATCTCCGCATTCTGCTTAAGGAGGTATTATCCACTCTGGATGATTGTGACAAGTTGGTCATCCCAGAGAAACTATGTAAAATGGACAAGTTCCTAGAGGTGCCGGGGCTCCCAGAAGCTTTTCCTATACCCAAGCGGGTGGCGGACATTGTTAATAAAGAATGGGAAAGGCCCGGTATTCCTTTCGTCCCTCCCCCCATATTTAAAAAATTGTTTCCTATGGTCGACCCCAGAAAGGACTTATGGCAGACAGTCCCCAAGGTCGAGGGAGCGGTTTCCACTTTAAACAAACGCACCACTATACCCATAGAGGATAGTTGTGCTTTCAAAGATCCTATGGATAAAGAATTAGAAGGTTTGCTTAAAAAGATGTTTGTTCAGCAGGGTTACCTTCTACAACCAATTTCATGCATTGTCCCTGTCGCTACAGCCGCATGTTTCTGGTTCGATGAGCTGATAAAGGCGGTCGACAGTGATTCTCCTCCTTATGAGGAGATTATGGACAGAATCAATGCTCTCAAATTGGCTAATTCTTTCACCCTAGACGCCACCTTGCAATTGGCTAGGTTAGCGGCTAAGAATTCTGGGTTTGCTATTGTGGCGCGCAGAGCGCTTTGGTTGAAATCTTGGTCGGCTGATGCGTCTTCCAAGAACAAGCTACTTAACATTCCTTTCAAGGGGAAAACGCTGTTTGGCCCTGACTTGAAAGAGATTATCTCGGATATCACTGGGGGTAAGGGCCACGCCCTTCCTCAGGATCGGCCTTTCAAGGCAAAAAATAAACCTAATTTTCGTCCCTTTCGTAGAAACGGACCAGCCCAAAGTGCTACGTCCTCTAAGCAAGAGGGTAATACTTCTCAAGGCAAGCCAGCTTGGAGACCAATGCAAGGCTGGAACAAGGGAAAGCAGGCCAAGAAACCTGCCACTGCTACCAAGACAGCATGAAATGTTAGCCCCCGATCCGGGACCGGATCTGGTGGGGGGCAGACTCTCTCTCTTCGCTCAGGCTTGGGCAAGAGATGTTCTGGATCCTTGGGCGCTAGAAATAGTCTCCCAAGGTTATCTTCTGGAATTCAAGGGACTTCCCCCAAGGGGGAGGTTCCACAGGTCTCAGTTGTCTTCAGACCACATAAAAAGACAGGCATTCTTACATTGTGTAGAAGACCTGTTAAAAATGGGAGTGATTCATCCCGTTCCATTAAGAGAACAAGGGATGGGGTTCTACTCCAATCTGTTTATAGTTCCCAAAAAAGAGGGAACGTTCAGACCAATCTTAGATCTCAAGATCTTAAACAAGTTTCTCAAGGTTCCATCGTTCAAGATGGAAACCATTCGAACTATTCTTCCTTCCATCCAGGAAGGTCAATTCATGACCACGGTGGATTTAAAGGATGCGTATCTACATATTCCTATCCACAAGGAACATCATCGGTTCCTGAGGTTCGCATTCCTGGACAAACATTACCAGTTCGTGGCGCTTCCTTTCGGATTAGCCACTGCTCCAAGGATTTTCACAAAGGTACTAGGGTCCCTTCTAGCTGTGCTAAGACCAAGGGGCATTGCTGTAGTACCTTACTTGGACGACATTCTGATTCAAGCGTCGTCCCTTCCTCAAGCAAAGGCTCACACGGACATTGTCCTGGCCTTTCTCAGATCTCACGGATGGAAAGTGAATGTGGAAAAGAGTTCTCTATCTCCGTCAACAAGGGTTCCCTTCTTGGGAACAATAATAGACTCCTTAGAAATGAGGATTTTTCTGACAGAGGCCAGAAAAACAAAACTTCTAGACTCTTGTCGGATACTCCATTCCGTTCCTCTTCCTTCCATAGCTCAGTGCATGGAAGTGATCGGGTTGATGGTAGCGGCAATGGACATAGTTCCTTTTGCACGCATTCATCTAAGACCATTACAACTGTGCATGCTCAGTCAGTGGAATGGGGACTATACAGACTTGTCTCCGAAGATACAAGTAAATCAGAGGACCAGAGACTCACTCCGTTGGTGGCTGTCCCTGGACAACCTGTCACGAGGGATGACATTCCGCAGACCAGAGTGGGTCATTGTCACGACCGACGCCAGTCTGATGGGCTGGGGCGCGGTCTGGGGATCCCTGAAAGCTCAGGGTCTTTGGTCTCGGGAAGAATCTCTTCTACCGATAAATATTCTGGAACTGAGAGCGATATTCAATGCTCTCAAGGCTTGGCCTCAGCTAGCGAGGGCCAAGTTCATACGGTTTCAATCAGACAACATGACAACTGTTGCGTACATCAACCATCAGGGGGGAACAAGGAGTTCCCTGGCGATGGAAGAAGTGACCAAAATCATTCTATGGGCGGAGTCTCACTCCTGCCACCTGTCTGCTATCCACATCCCAGGAGTGGAAAATTGGGAAGCGGATTTTCTGAGTCGTCAGACATTGCATCCGGGGGAGTGGGAACTCCATCCGGAAATCTTTGCCCAAGTCACTCAGCTGTGGGGCATTCCAGACATGGATCTGATGGCCTCTCGTCAGAACTTCAAAGTTCCTTGCTACGGGTCCAGATCCAGGGATCCCAAGGCGGCTCTAGTGGATGCACTAGTAGCACCTTGGACCTTCAAACTAGCTTATGTGTTCCCGCCGTTTCCTCTCATCCCCAGGCTGGTAGCCAGGATCAATCAGGAGAGGGCGTCGGTGATCTTGATAGCTCCTGCGTGGCCACGCAGGACTTGGTACGCAGATCTGGTGAATATGTCATCGGCTCCTCCTTGGAAGCTACCTTTGAGACGAGACCTTCTTGTTCAGGGTCCGTTCGAACATCCGAATCTGGTTTCACTCCAGCTGACTGCTTGGAGATTGAACGCTTGATCTTATCGAAGCGAGGATTCTCAGATTCTGTTATCGATACTCTTGTTCAGGCCAGAAAGCCTGTAACTAGAAAGATTTACCACAAAATTTGGAAAAAATATATCTGTTGGTGTGAATCTAAAGGATTCCCTTGGGACAAGGTTAGGATTCCTAGGATTCTATCCTTCCTTCAAGAAGGATTGGAAAAAGGATTATCTGCAAGTTCCCTGAAGGGACAGATTTCTGCCTTGTCTGTGTTACTTCACAAAAAGCTGGCCGCTGTGCCAGATGTTCAAGCCTTTGTTCAGGCTCTGGTTAGAATTAAGCCTATTTACAAACCTTTGACTCCTCCTTGGAGTCTCAATTTAGTTCTTTCAGTTCTTCAGGGGGTTCCGTTTGAACCCTTGCATTCCGTTGATATTAAGTTATTATCTTGGAAAGTTTTGTTTTTAGTTGCAATTTCTTCTGCTAGAAGAGTTTCAGAATTATCTGCTCTGCAGTGTTCTCCTCCTTATCTGGTGTTCCATGCAGATAAGGTGGTTTTACGTACTAAACCTGGTTTTCTTCCAAAAGTTGTTTCTAACAAAAACATTAACCAGGAGATTATCGTACCTTCTCTGTGTCCGAAACCAGTTTCAAAGAAGGAACGTTTGTTGCACAATTTGGATGTTGTTCGCGCTCTAAAATTCTATTTAGATGCTACAAAGGATTTTAGACAAACATCTTCCTTGTTTGTTGTTTATTCAGGTAAAAGGAGAGGTCAAAAAGCAACTTCTACCTCTCTCTCTTTTTGGATTAAAAGCATCATCAGATTGGCTTACGAGACTGCCGGACGGCAGCCTCCCGAAAGAATCACAGCTCATTCCACTAGGGCTGTGGCTTCCACATGGGCCTTCAAGAACGAGGCTTCTGTTGATCAGATATGTAGGGCAGCGACTTGGTCTTCACTGCACACTTTTACCAAATTTTACAAGTTTGATACTTTTGCTTCTTCTGAGGCTATTTTTGGGAGAAAGGTTTTGCAAGCCGTGGTGCCTTCCATTTAGGTGACCTGATTTGCTCCCTCCCTTCATCCGTGTCCTAAAGCTTTGGTATTGGTTCCCACAAGTAAGGATGACGCCGTGGACCGGACACACCTATGTTGGAGAAAACAGAATTTATGTTTACCTGATAAATTACTTTCTCCAACGGTGTGTCCGGTCCACGGCCCGCCCTGGTTTTTTTCATCAGGTCTGATAATTTATTTTCTTTAACTACAGTCACCACGGTACCATATGGTTTCTCCTATGCAAATATTCCTCCTTAACGTCGGTCGAATGACTGGGGTAGGCGGAGCCTAGGAGGGATCATGTGACCAGCTTTGCTGGGCTCTTTGCCATTTCCTGTTGGGGAAGAGAATATCCCACAAGTAAGGATGACGCCGTGGACCGGACACACCGTTGGAGAAAGTAATTTATCAGGTAAACATAAATTCTGTTCTTGTTCTTCTGGCACCTTTTATACCCTGATATTTCTCCTACTGTTCCTTGTTCCCTCTGCAGAATGACTGGGGTATGAGGGGAGTGGGGAAGGTATTTATGCCTTTGGCTGGGGTGTCTTTGCCTCCTTCTGGTGGCCAGGTTCTGTATTCCCACAAGTAAGGAATGAAGCTGTGGACTCTCCTCATACAGATGGAAAGGAAATTATCTGGTAAGCATATTTTGTTTTTTTGTGTGTGCTAAATTCTACTGTTTTAACATTTATGCCGCCTCAGATGCTCCTTTTGACAGTAAAGTACTGAGTGCTGCAGTGTCTGATCAGTAGCTTGTATTTCTCTCCCCCCCCCCCCCCCTATTTCCTGTTGGTTTTGTGGACTTCTTTGGGTATTCTCGCATGTGATGATATTGTGAAAACTCTCCAGCTTAGGGAACCCCCCCCAAAAAAATAAATAAATAAAAATGTATGCTTACCTCATAAAGTCATTTCTTTCATGATGGTGAGATTCCATGAGCCATGTGCTTGTTATTCTGTCCAGTTGGTGGCAGTACTTGGTTTTGCACTTAATTTGCCACACTTTGTCCTTTCCTGCTTTTCTAGTTTTCCTCTTCTATTCGCAATGAGGATTTCTTAGTGAGTGGTAGGGATTTAAGTTGTGGTATGTAGGGGGTTGTAGCCTCCTATTGGACTGAAGTTTGAGCCCACATTATCTCATAGATTCTCACCATCATTAAATTAATTTGAGGTAAGATTAGTTTTTTTTCACAACCTAAATAAATAATCTTTAGTAAACTTTAGAAAACACACAAAGCTGTATGTAGTTTCTTTCTACCTTTCACTTTGCTTTTCTTATAATTCGATATATATATTTTTTTTCTTTCTTTTTCTTGTTCTTTAACTAGTCATTGTGTACCATTTTTACATTCAATTAATTAATTAAATGATGTCATCATACTAAAGATGCAGATTTTGAGTGACGTGACTGTTTTTTCTCCCCCCCCCCCCCCCCAAGTTCTCAGCAAGCCAAATGATTGCATTTTCCCCTATGACTATAAGGAAGCAGTAAAAAGAAAGGTAGGTGTTTTATGTTTATACATTAATTTTTTTCATTTATGTTTTCTGATTTCCCCTTTTTAATAGTTGCACCAAGGTAACACTGTTTTGTTTCATGCAATTATTAATTGGTAGAATTTTGTAATTTCATTAAACGTATCCTAGTTCTTGGTTGTTGAAATATATTGTATTATTTAGAAATTAATTTGACTGCAATTTTATAGCGCCTTTATCTAAGAGTAAACTTGTGGCGGCTAGCTCGCCATATTTTTGTGTATTCATCATTTTCTACTTCCTTTTAGATTGTTAAGTGATATTTTTTTCAGTAAAGTCAATATTAATGGTTCATATAAAGTAGATCAATTGGGTATATAAAGCTGTATATTTATTTATATTTGCAGCTAACTCTTTACTCACTGTAATGGGCACACATCAATGTGACACTATTTTATGCTATTCTGTGGTGTAGCAGGTATAGTATTAAAACAATTTTAGCACTTCCCTGTGGGTGTTCACTGCTGGCCTGGTTCTCCCAAACTGTGTGTAGTAGACAGATATGTAGCAAAGTTGGCGGCGCTGTGCCACTTTCAGGGATCAAAGCTGTCCACGTCCTCTGAATCTCCACACTCTTCTCAACTCCAAAATAAAAGCTCACAATAGTGCAGCAACTTCCATACAACTGGGTGGCGCAGATTTATACTCGCAAGATGTTAGTGAAAAACAGGCCTTATTAAAACCATCAGCAGGACTTCATCGGGTACAGCTTAAGAAGTTTATTTGATACAGAGCTCAACGCGTTTCAATAGCCTTTTTCAAGAGCAAAAGTTAAAAGTATTATAAAAGCAGTATAAAACAAACTGTAATTTACAGTTTGTTTTTATACTGCTTTTAACTTTTGCTCTTGAAAAACTCTGTATCAAACTCCTTAAGCTGTACCTGATGACATCCTGCTGATGGTTTTAATAAAGGCCTGTTTCTTTCATGTAATTAACAAGAGTCCATGAGCTAGTGACGTATGGGATATACATTCCTACCAGGAGGGGCAAAGTTTCCCAAACCTTAAAATGCCTATAAATACACCCCTCACCACACCCACAAATCAGTTTTACAAACTTTGCCTCCAAGGGAGGTGGTGAAGTAAGTTTGTGCTAGATTCTACGTTGATATGCGCTCCGCAGCAAGTTGGAGCCCGGTTTTCCTCTCAGCGTGCAGTGAATGTCAGAGGGATGTGAAGAGAGTATTGCCTATTGAATGCAGTGATCTCCTTCTACGGGGTCTATTTCATAAGGTTCTCTGTTATCGGTCGTAGAGATTCATCTCTTACCTCCCTTTTCAGATCGACGATATACTCTTATATTTACCATTACCTCTACTGATTCTCGTTTCAGTACTGGTTTGGCTTTCTACAAACATGTAGATGAGTGTCCTGGGGTAAGTAAGTCTTATTTTCTGTGACACTCTAAGCTATGGTTGGGCACTTTATTTATAAAGTTCTAAATATATGTATTCAAACATTTATTTGCCTTGACTCAGAATGTTCAACTTTCCTTATTTTCAGACAGTCAGTTTCATATTTGGGATTATGCATTGAATTATCATATTTTTCTTACCTCAAAAATTTGACTTTTTCCCTGTGGGCTGTTAGGCTCGCGGGGGCTGAAAATGCTTCATTTTATTGCGTCATTCTTGGCGCGGACTTTTTTGGCGCAAAAATTCTTTTCCGTTTCCGGCGTCATACGTGTCGCCGGAAGTTACGTCATTTTTTGACTTTATTTTGCGCCAAAAATGTCGGCGTTCCGGATGTGGCGTCATTTTTGGCGCCAAAAGCATTTAGGCGCCAAATAATGTGGGCGTCTTATTTGGCGCTAAAAAATATGGGCGTCGCTTTTGTCTCCACATTATTTCAGTCTCATTTTTCTTTTGCTTCTGGTTGCTAGAAGCTTGATATTTGGCATTCTTTCCCATTCCTGAAACTGTCTTATAAGGAATTTGATCTATTTTGCTTTATATGTTGTTTTTTCTCTTACATATTTGCAAGATGTCTCACGTTGCATCTGAGCCAGAAGATACTACAGGAAAATCACTGCCTGCTGGATCTACCAAAGCTAAGTGTATCTGCTGTAAATTTTTGGTAGCTATTCCTCCAGCTGTTGTTTGTAATAATTGTCATGACAAACTTGTTAAAGCAGATAATATTTCCTTTAGTAATGTACCATTGCCTGTTGCAGTTCCCTCAACATCTAAGGTGCAGAATGTTCCTGATAACATAAGAGATTTTGTTTCTGAATCCATAAAGAAGGCTTTGTCTGTTATTTCTCCTTCTAGTAAACGTAAAAAGTCTTTTAAATCTTCTCTCTCTACAGATGAATTTTTAAATGAACACCATCATTCTGATTCTTTGGACTCTTCTGGTTCAGAGGATTCTATCTCAGAGATTGATGCTGATAAATCTTCATATTTATTTAAGATGGAATTTATTCGCTCTTTACTTAAAGAAGTACTAATTGCTTTAGAAATAGAGGATTCTAGTCCTCTTGATACTAATTCTATACGTTTGGATAAGGTTTTTAAAGCTCCTGCGGTTATTCCAGAAGTTTTTCCTGTTCCTAATGCTATTTCTGCAGTGATTTCCAAAGAATGGGATAAATTGGGTAATTCATTTACTCCTTCTAAACGTTTTAAGCAATTATATCCTGTTCCGCCTGACAGGTTAGAATTTTGGGACAAAATCCCTAAAGTTGATGGGGCTATTTCTACCCTTGCTAAACGTACTACCATTGCTACGTCAGATGGTACCTCGTTTAAGGATCCTTTAGATAGAAAAATTGAATCCTTTCTAAGAAAAGCTTATCTGTGTTCAGGTAATCTTCTTAGACCTGCTATATCATTGGCTGATGTTGCTGCAGCTTCAACTTTTTGGTTGGAAACCCTAGCGCAACAAGTAGCAAATCGTGATTCTCATGATATTATTATTCTTCTTCAGCATGCTAATAATTTTATCTGTGATGCCATTTTTGATATTATTAGAGTTGATGTTAGGTTTATGTCTCTAGCTATCTTAGCCAGAAGAGCTTTATGGCTTAAGACTTGGAATGCTGATATGGCTTCTAAATCAACTCTACTTTCCATTTCTTTCCAGGGAAACAAATTATTTGGTTCTCAGTTGGATTCTATTATTTCAACTGTTACTGGTGGGAAAGGAACTTTTTTACCACAGGATAAAAAATCTAAAGGTAAAAACAGGGCTAACAATCGTTTTCGTTCCTTTCGTTTCAACAAAGAACAAAAGCCTGATCCTTCATCCTCAGGAGCAGTTTCAGTTTGGAAACCATCTCCAGTCTGGAATAAATCCAAGCCTGCTAGAAAGGCAAAGCCTGCTTCTAAGTTCACATGAAGGTACGGCCCTCATTCCAGTTCAGCTGGTAGGGGGCAGGTTACGTTTTTTCAAAGAAATTTGGATCAAATCTGTTCACAATCTTTGGATTCAGAGCATTGTTTCAGAAGGGTACAGAATTGGTTTCAAGATGAGACCTCCTGCAAAGAGATTTTTTCTTTCCCGTGTCCCAGTAAATCCAGTGAAAGCTCAAGCATTTCTGAATTGTGTTTCAGATCTAGAGTTGGCTGGAGTAATTATGCCAGTTCCAGTTCCGGAACAGGGGATGGGGTTTTATTCAAATCTCTTCATTGTACCAAAGAAGGAGAATTCCTTCAGACCAGTTCTGGATCTAAAATTATTGAATCGTTATGTAAGGATACCAACGTTCAAGATGGTAACTGTAAGGACTATATTGCCTTTTGTTCAGCAAGGGAATTATATGTCCACAATAGATTTACAGGATGCATATCTGCATATTCCGATTCATCCAGATCATTTTCAGTTCCTGAGATTCTCTTTTCTAGACAAGCATTACCAATTTGTGGCTCTACCGTTTGGCCTTGCCACAGCTCCAAGAATTTTCACAAAGATTCTCGGTGCCCTTCCAACGTTCAAGATGGTAACTGTAAGGACTATATTGCCTTTTGTTCAGCAAGGGAATTATATGTCCACAATAGATTTACAGGATGCATATCTGCATATTCCGATTCATCCAGATCATTTTCAGTTCCTGAGATTCTCTTTTCTAGACAAGCATTACCAATTTGTGGCTCTACCGTTTGGCCTTGCCACAGCTCCAAGAATTTTCACAAAGATTCTCGGTGCCCTTCTGTCTGTAATCAGAGAACAGGGTATTGTGGTATTTCCTTATTTGGACGATATCTTGGTACTTGCTCAGTCTTTACATTTAGCAGAGTCTCATACGAATCGACTTGTGTTGTTTCTTCAAGATCATGGTTGGAGGATCAATTTACCAAAAAGTTCTTTGATTCCTCAAACAAGGGTAACCTTTCTGGGTTTCCAGATAGATTCAGTGTCCATGACTCTGTCTTTAACAGACAAGAGACGTCTAAAATTGATTACAGCTTGTCGAAACCTTCAGTCACAATCATTCCCTTCGGTAGCCTTATGCATGGAAATTCTAGGTCTCATGACTGCTGCATCGGACGCGATCCCCTTTGCTCGTTTTCACATGCGACCTCTTCAGCTCTGTATGCTGAACCAATGGTGCAGGGATTACACGAAGATATCTCAATTAATATCTTTAAAACCGATTGTTCGACACTCTCTAACGTGGTGGACAGATCACCATCGTTTAATTCAGGGGGCTTCTTTTGTTCTTCCGACCTGGACTGTAATTTCAACAGATGCAAGTCTCACAGGTTGGGGAGCTGTGTGGGGATCTCTGACGGCACAGGGAGTTTGGGAATCTCAGGAGGTGAGATTACCGATCAATATTTTGGAACTCCGTGCAATTTTCAGAGCTCTTCAGTTTTGGCCTCTTCTGAAGAGAGAATCGTTCATTTGTTTTCAGACAGACAATGTCACAACTGTGGCATACATCAATCATCAAGGAGGGACTCACAGTCCTCTGGCTATGAAAGAAGTATCTCGAATTTTGGTTTGGGCGGAATCCAGCTCCTGTCTAATCTCTGCGGTTCATATCCCAGGTGTAGACAATTGGGAAGCGGATTATCTCAGTCGCCAAACGTTGCATCCGGGCGAATGGTCTCTTCACCCAGAGGTATTTCTTCAGATTGTTCAAATGTGGGGGCTTCCAGAGATAGATCTGATGGCCTCTCATCTAAACAAGAAACTTCCCAGGTATCTGTCCAGATCCCGGGATCCTCAGGCGGAGGCAGTGGATGCATTATCACTTCCTTGGAAGTATCATCCTGCCTATATCTTTCCGCCTCTAGTTCTTCTTCCAAGAGTAATCTCCAAGATTCTGAGGGTATGCTCGTTTGTTCTGCTAATAGCTCCGGCATGGCCTCACAGGTTTTGGTATGCGGATCTTGTCCGGATGGCATCTTGCCAACCATGGACTCTTCCGTTAAGACCAGACCTTCTGTCGCAAGGTCCTTTTTTCCATCCGGATCTGAAATCCTTAAATTTAAAGGTATGGAGATTGAACGCTTGATTCTTAGTCAGAGGTTTCTCTGACTCTGTGATTGATACTATGTTACAGGCTCGTAAATCTGTATCTAGAGAGATATATTATAGAGTCTGGAAGACTTATATTTCTTGGTGTCTTACTCATCATTTTTCTTGGTATTCTTTTAGAATTCCGAGAATATTACAATTTCTTCAGGATGGTTTAGATAAGGGTTTGTCCGCAAGTTCCTTGAAAGGACAAATCTCTGCTCTTTCTGTTCTTTTTCACAGAAAGATTGCTATTCTTCCTGATATTCATTGTTTTGTACAAGCTTTGGTTCGTATAAAACCTGTCATTAAATCAATTTCTCCTCCATGGAGTTTGAATTTGGTTCTGGGAGCTCTTCAAGCTCCTCCGTTTGAACCTATGCATTCATTGGACATTAAATTGCTTTCTTGGAAAGTTTTGTTCCTTTTGGCCATCTCTTCTGCCAGAAGAGTTTCTGAATTATCTGCTCTTTCTTGTGAGTCTCCTTTTCTGATTTTTCATCAGGATAAGGCGGTGTTGCGAACTTCTTTTGAATTTTTACCTAAGGTTGTGAATTCCAACAACATTAGTAGAGAAATCGTGGTTCCTTCATTATGTCCTAATCCTAAGAATTCTAAGGAGAAATGGTTACATTCTTTGGATGTTGTTAGAGCTTTGAAATATTATGTTGAAGCTACTAAATCTTTCCGAAAGACTTCTAGTCTATTTGTCATCTTTTCTGGTTCTAGAAAGGCCAGAAAGCTTCTGCCATTTCTTTGGCATCCTGGTTGAAATCTTTAATTCATCTTGCCTATGTTAAATCGGGTAAGACTCCGTCTCAGAGGATTACAGCTCATTCTACTAGGTCAGTTTCTACTTCCTGGGCGTTTAGGAATGAAGCTTCAGTTGATCAGATTTGCAAAGCAGCGACTTGGTCTTCTTTGCATACTTTTACTAAATTCTACCATTTTGATGTATTCTCTTCTTCTGAAGCAGTTTTTGGTAGAAAGGTACTTCAGGCAGTGGTTTCGGTTTGAATCTTCTGCTTATGTTTTTCATTAAACTTTATTTTGGGTGTGGATTATTATTTTCAGCAGGAATTGGCTGTCTTTATTTTATCCCTCCCTCTCTAGTGACTCTTGTGTGGAAAGATCCACATCTTGGGTATTCATTATCCCATACGTCACTAGCTCATGGACTCTTGTTAATTACATGAAAGAAAACATAATTTATGTAAGAACTTACCTGATAAATTCATTTCTTTCATATTAACAAGAGTCCATGAGGCCCACCCTTTTTTGTGGTGGTTATGATTTTTTTGTATAAAGCACAATTATTCCAATTCCTTATTTTATATGCTTCGCACTTTTTTCTTATCACCCCACTTCTTGGCTATTCGTTAAACTGATTTGTGGGTGTGGTGAGGGGTGTATTTATAGGCATTTTAAGGTTTGGGAAACTTTGCCCCTCCTGGTAGGAATGTATATCCCATACGTCACTAGCTCATGGACTCTTGTTAATATGAAAGAAATGAATTTATCAGGTAAGTTCTTACATAAATTATGTTTTTTCACTAACATCTTGTGAGTATACTCTAAATCTGCGCCAACCAATTTTATGGAAGTTGCTGCACTATTGTGAGCTTTTATGTTGGAGGTGAGAAGTGTGGAGATTCAAAGGACGTGGACAGATTTGATCCCTGAAAGTGGCACAGCGCCACCAACTTTATTACTCTATTATGTGGCTTGCAAGTTTCTTTAGGTGCAATTGAATTTGACTATCTATTATCACATGGTTTTTAGATGTCTGATATTGCTCACTTTCATAGGTCTGCAATTTTTTTAAATGATTGCTGTGGCGGATACCCCGCTACCCCGACTGGGTAGCTCTGCCAAACGGGTCCTCCTTCCTCCCTGCCGACTGCAGCTATGAAGCTGGCAAGTGACCACAGCCTGTAGCCACCCCTGATGCCCGACAGCAGCAGTACAGTGTCCCACCCTGCAGCAGACTCCAGCTACCCCGACTGGGTAGCTCTGCCAGAGGGTCCTTCCTTTGCCTCGAACAGGCTGCTATGTAGCCCAGAAAAGTGATTTTAGCTGGAGCTCACCCAAATAAATAGACAGACTAGCATTCAGGTGAAACAAGAACTGAATTTATTGGGACAAACACACATCTTTTATACACACACACATCTTGATAAAACAAGGAGACAATGCCACAGTTTTCCCGCCATTTCCGCCCCTCCAGACTGACCGGCGCCTCCATAGCCACCATAGTCCCACAGAATCCTCGGACACAGTGGTGACGGTTTTGGGGTGATCCCGGGGGAGCGGCCAGGGTGTCATTTTAAAGCTCTCTGTCCCCAGATGCCACAGTCCAAAAAGCGGTGTGATTCATTATTGGGGACCGGAGATACAGCCCGTTGAAGTTATGGGGGTAGGGGTGTCCAAAACCCCCAGTTCCCAAAGCAGCTCCCCTCCGGTACTTCCCCCACCTCTTGTCCTCCCTAGGGGCTACTTAATCCCCAAAAGAGCAGAGCTCTGGGGCACATGGTTGCTGGAGCGACCAGGGGTAAAGTTAGTGCTTTTCCTGCTTGTCCTATGGCCGACCTGGAGTTCCAGGAGCCCGGACAGCCTGAGAGTGGTTAGGCGGGTGTCCGTTGTGAGGCGGCTGACCGGGAGTTCCAGGAGCCCAGCCAGCCTAGGAGGGTTTTCCAGGTCATAGACCAGCTCTTCTATAAACAAGTTTGGAACACAAAACCATGCAAACAAAAGCTTCCAGAGATTGTGGTTGCTCTGAGGAGCCCAAAACCACTGAGAAACAGGGGTGAGGTTGTAGGGGGTGGGGTGGGGGGGGGGTAGCCTTAGCTGTCTAGTATCCGTGACAATTGCCATTTCTTTCTAATGACACAGTGAGTTCACAGATCATCATCAATTACTGTTTGGAATATCACTCCAGCAGGAGGAGGCAAAGAGCACCACAGCAAAGCTGTTAAGTATCACTTCCCTTCCCACAAACCCTAATCATTCTCTTTGCCTGCGTTGCAAGGAGGAGGTTAAAGTGAAGGTTAAGTTTTCACTTTCTCTATATACAGATACATTAGTCAAATGTTAAACAATCTAATCGCTACCTTCTTTGCCCCAAACAATTATATATTTTTCTAATAAACATCTTTTTTATTTCCCTACCGTGCGTGACAGACTCCTCCCATCAGTATTGACAGTCTGACGTATAGAGCTCTCTCTAGAGCGCGCTCACGAGGATTCCACAAATTGCGCATGCGCATAGCGTCTTCTACAGTCACCAATAATCTTGTTATAATTCTATCACTCCGGATTTGAGACACCGATATTGGCCAAGCTTTTAACAAAGCGCCCTACGTCTTATTAAAAAAAACAAAAAAAACATTTGCAAGGCATTCAATAACCACAGATTTGCTATAAGCATGCGCGCAACGGGAGCACGCTTGTCATCATAGTCAAATAACATTTCAGGGATGCATGCGCAAATCATCCAAGAGACTAATGACGCAATATGACGGCCGCCTAACGGCCAGTATTTCAATTGGCTACTGTTAAAACGTGACCTGCAAGTTAAAAAAAAACAAAACACCGGGTTGAATTTTGCAATTGAAATAAGGTAACTAAAAACGGCGAAAACTCAGTGTATAATAAAAATATAAAAAAATGATGAATGAAAGTACCATTATTTTAGGGTGAACTGTATACATGACTAATGTGATATAACGAACTTTACCTTCACTTTAAGTTTCGGTGTCTGATAAGAATTTTTTCTGCAATCAAGATTTTTTTATTTTAAAGCAGAGTAAGTTTGCTCTGACTTTCCTGGGGTCTAGCCTAGTCCACGTCAGTCTCTTCAGTAGGGCAGTGGTGGCTTTTAAGCAATTGGGAACTTGTGGGGTACAATCTGCACTGTGTTTTCTCAAACAGTTTTGCTGCCCTATGTAGATAGCCTGAGTAAGCTTACTCAGTATTTCTTTTTCCACAGGTCCATGAGAAGGATGGCACCTACTCAAACCATGTGAGATGTCCTTCTGCTGGACAGATGTATATACAGGTAAGTGCCAAGCTTTATTTTCTTGATTTGGAGGAAACTTTGGCACTTAAGCAGTTAACACTACAGGGGGACGATGTATCATAGACCCTAGGAGGGTTTATTACATTGGGCAGACAGCAGGGCACTGTGGATGAGGAGAGGTGTAATAGTTAGTACCCTGGCTAGGTTAGTGTCTTTAACTCTGAAGGGATTCCGGTTAATGCCTATGTGTTTATTTTATACTGTTTGGATTATGTACGGCCATGCTTTTCTTTTCATTCTGTGCCTTGATGGTGCACTTCCGGACACTTGCTGTGTGTTACGGAGCAGAGGTTGTTCTGTGCATGTGCAGCTTCTCTCGGCGGCTCTAGCAGACCCATCGGCTGTTTAATTTCGGAATTCCGTAGTGGGAGCCGTATAGTTTCTGTTGGGCTCCTAAATTTGGTCAACAGGTCAGACACCTCAGCATAGAGCTGAGGTGTAGTGGGTGCCTGGGGATATATTAAAATATTTACAAACTCTTATGTTCTCTTAATGTTTTAAAGAAAATATAATTTCTCTTGTTAAGTGTATCCAGTCCACGGATCATCCATTACTTGTGGGATATTCTCCTTCCCAACAGGAAGTTGCAAGAGGATCACCCACAGCAGAGCTGCTATATAGCTCCTCCCCTCACTGCCATATCCAGTCATTCTCTTGCAACTCTCAACTAAGATGGAGGTCGTAAGAGGACTGTGGTGTTTTATACTTAGTTTATTTCTTCAATCAAAAGTTTGTTATTTTTAAATGGTACCGGAGTATACTGTTTATCTCAGGCAGTATTTAGAAGAAGAATCTGCCTGCGTTTTCAATGATCTTAGCAGAAGTAACTAAGATCCTTTGCTGTTCTCACATATTCTGAGGAATGAGGTAACTTCAGAGGGGGAATAACGTGCAGGTTTTCCTGTAATAAGGTATGTGCAGTTAAAATATTTTTCTAGGGAATGGAATTTGCTAGAAAATGCTGCTGATACTGAAGTAATGTAAGTAAAGCCTTAAATGCAGTGATAGCGACTGGTATCAGGCTTATTAATAGAGATACAAACTCTTATAAAAGTGTATTTTAAAACGTTTGCTGGCATGTTTAATCGTTTTTTACATATGTTTGGTGATAAAACTTATTGGGGCCTAGTTTTTTCCACATGGCTGGCTTGAATTTTGCCTAGAAACAGTTCCCTGAGGCTTCCCACTGTTGTAATATGAGTGGGAGGGGCCTATTTTGGTTTTTTTTGCACAGCAAAAATTACAGACACAGACCTCCAGCTTCTTCCTGCATGATCCAAGACTTCTCTGAAGGGCTCAAAAGGCTTCAAAAGTTGTATTGAGGGAGGTAAAAAGCCACAGTAGAGCTGTGGCAGTTGTTGTGACTGTTTAAAAAACGTTTTTGTCATTTGTTAATCATCCATTTGCAAGTGGGTGCAATGCTCTGCTAACTTATTACATACACTGTAAAAATTTCATTAGTGTAACTGCATTTTTTCACTGTTATTTCAAAATTTGGGAAAATTTGTTTTTCTTAAAGGCGCAGTAACGTTTTTTATATTGCTTGTAAACTTGTTTTAAAGTGTTTTCCAAGCTTGCTAGTCTCATTGCTAGTCTGTTTAAACATGTCCGACACAGAGGAACCTACTTGTTCATTATGTTTGAAAGCCATGGTGGAGCCCCATAGGAGAATGTGTACTAAATGTATTGATTTCACCTTAAACAGTAAAGATCAGTCTTTATCTATAAAATAATTATCACCAGAGGGTTCTGTCGAGGGGGAAGTTATGCCGACTAACTCTCCCCACGTGTCAGACCCTTCGCCTCCCGCTCATGGGACGCACGCTAATATGGCGCCAATTACATCAGGGACGCCCATAGCGATTACCTTGCAGGACATGGCTGCAATCATGAATAATACCCTGTCAGAGGTATTATCTAGATTGCCTGAATTAAGAGGCAAGCGCGATAGCTCTGGGGTTAGGAGAGATACAGAGCGCGCAAATGCTGTTAGAGCCATGTCTGATACTGCGTCACAGTATGCAGAACATGAGGACGGTGAGCTTCAGTCTGTGGGTGACATCTCTGACTCGGGGAAACCTGATTCAGAGATTTCTAATTTTAAATTTAAGCTTGAGAACCTCCGTGTATTGCTTGGGGAGGTATTAGCTGCTCTGAATGACTGTAACACAGTTGCAATTCCAGAGAAATTGTGTAGGCTGGATAGATACTATGCGGTGCCGGTGTGTACTGACGTTTTTCCTATACCTAAAAGGCTTACAGAAATTATTAGCAAGGAGTGGGATAGACCCGGTGTGCCCTTTTCCCCACCTCCTATATTTAGAAAAATGTTTCCAATAGATGCCACTACACGGGACGTATGGCAGACGGTCCCTAACGTGGAGGGAGCAGTTTCTACTTTAGCAAAGCGTACCACTATCCCGGTTGAGGACAGTTGTGCTTTTTCAGATCCAATGGATAAAAAATTGGAGGGTTACCTTAAGAAAATGTTTATTCAACAAGGTTTTATTTTACAGCCCCTTGCATGCATTGCGCCTGTCACTGCTGCGGCGGCATTCTGGTTTGAGGCCCTGGAAGAGGCCATCCAGACAGCTCCATTGAATGAAATTATTGACAAGCTTAGAACGCTTAAGCTAGCTAACTCATTTGTTTCTGATGCCATTGTTCATTTGACTAAACTAACGGCTAAGAATTCCTGATTCGCCATCCAGGCACGTAGGGCGCTATGGCTTAAATCCTGGTCAGCTGACGTGACTTCAAAGTCTAAATTACTCAACATTCCTTTCAAGGGGCAGACATTATTCGGGCCTGGCTTGAAGGAAATTATTGCTGACATTACTGGAGGCAAGGGTCATACCCTTCCTCAGGACAGGGCCAAATCAAAGGCCAAACAGTCTAATTTTCGTGCCTTTCGAAATTTCAAGGTAGGAGCAGCATCAACTTCCTCTGCTTCAAAACAAGAGGGGACTGTTGCTCATTCCAGATAGGCCTGGAAACCTAACCAGTCCTGGAACAAGGGCAAGCAGGCCAGAAAGCCTGCTGCTGCCCCCAAGACAGCATGAAGGAACGGCCCCCTATCCGGAAACGGATCTAGTGGGGGGCAGACTTTCTCTCTTCGCCCAGGCGTGGGCAAGAGATGTTCAGGATCCCTGGGCGTTGGAGATCATATCTCAGGGATATCTTCTGGACTTCAAAGCTTCTCTTCCACAAGGGAGATTTCATCTTTCAAGGTTATCAGCAAACCAGATAAAGAAAGAGGCATTCCTAAGCTGTGTGCAAGACCTCCTAGTAATGGGAGTGATCCATCCAGTTCCGCGGACGGAACAAGGACAGGGATTTTATTCAAATCTGTTTCTGGTTCCCAAGAAAGAGGGAACCTTCAGACCAATCTTGGATCTAAAGATCTTAAACAAATTCCTCAGAGTTCCATCATTCAAAATGGAAACTATTCGGACCATCCTACCCATGATCCAAGTGGGTCAGTACATGACCACAGTGGACTTAAGGGATGCCTACCTTCACATACCGATTCACAAAGATCATCGGTTCCTAACGTTTGCCTTTCTAGACAGGCATTACCAATTTGTAGCTCTTCCCTTCGGGTTGGCCACTGCCCCGAGACTTTTTAAAAAGGTTCTGGGCTCACTTCTGGAGGTTCTAAGACCGCAAGGCATAGCGGTGGCTCCGTATCTAGACGACATCCTGATACAGGCGTCAAGCTTTCAAATTGCCAAGTCTCATACAGAGATAGTTCTGGTATTTCTGAGGTCGCATGGGTGGAAAGTGAACGTCGAAAAGAGTTCTCTCTCACCACCACTTATAGATTCTGTAGAGAAGAAAATTTACCTGACTGAGTCGAGGTTATCAAAACTTCTAAATGCTTGCCGTGTCTTTCATTCCATTCCACGCCCGTCAGTGGCTCAGTGCATGGAAGTAATCGGCTTAATGGTAGCGGCAATGGACATAGTGCCATTTGCGCGCCTGCATCTCAGACTGCTGCAATTATGCATGCTAAGTCAGTGGAATGGGGATTACTCAGATTTGTCCCCTCTACTAAATCTGGATCAAGAGACCAGAGATTCTCTTCTCTGGTGGCTTTCTCGGATCCATCTGTCCAAGGGTATGACCTTTCGCAGGCCAGATTGGACGATTGTAACAACAGATGCTAGCCTTCTAGGTTGGGGTGCAGTCTGGAACTCCCTGAAGGCTCAGGGATTGTGCACTCAGGAGGAGAAACTCCTCCCAATAAATATTCTGTAGTTAAGAGCAATATTCAAGGCTCTTCTAGCTTGGCCTTAGTTAGCAACACTGAGGTTCATCAGATTTTAGTCGGACAACATCACGACTGTGGCTTACATCAACCATCAAGGGGGAACCAGGAGTTCCCTAGCGATGTCAGAAGTCTCAAAGATAATTCGCTGGGCAGAGTCTCACTCTTGCCACCTGTCAGCGATCCACATCCCAGGCGTAGAGAACTGGGAGGCGGATTTTCTAAGTCGTCAGACTTTTCATCTGGGGGAGTGGGAACTCCATCCGGAGGTGTTTGCTCAACTGGTCCATCGTTGGGGCAAACCAGAACTGGATCTCATGGCGTCTCGCCAGAACGCCAAGCTTCCTTGTTACGGATCCAGGTCCAGGGACCCGGGAGCAACGCTGATAGATGCTCTAGCAGCTCCTTGGTTTTTCAACCTGGCCTATGTGTTTCCACCGTTTCCTCTGCTCACTCGACTGATTGCCAAAATCAAACAGGAGAGAGCATCTGTGATTCTGATAGGGCCTGCGTGGCCACGCAGGACCTGGTATGCAGACCTAGTGGACATGTCATCTCTTCCACCATGGACTCTGCCTCTGAGGCAGGACCTTCTAATACAAGGTCCTTTCAATCATCCAAATCTAATTTCTCTGAGACTGACTGCATGGAGATTGAACGCTTGATTCTATCAAGGCGTGGCTTCTCCGAGTCAGTCATTGATACCTTAATACAGGCTCAGAAGCCTGTCACCAGGAAAATCTACCATAAGATATGGCGTAAATATCTTTATTGGTGTGAATCCAAGAATTACTCATGGAGTAAGGTTAGGATTTCTAGGATATTGTCCTTTCTCCAAGAGGGTTTGGACAAAGGCTTATCAGCTAGTTCTTTAAAAGGACAGATCTCTGCTCTGTCTATTCTTTTGCACAAACGTCTGGCAGAAGTTCCAGACGTCCAAGCATTTTGTCAGGCTTTGGTTAGGATTAAGCCTGTGTTTAAAACTGTTGCTCCCCCGTGGAGCTTAAACTTGGTTCTTCAGGGAGTTCCGTTTGAACCCCTTCATTCCATTGATATTAAACTTTTATCTTGGAAAGTTCTGTTTTTGATGGCTATTTCCTCGGCTCGAAGAGTCTCTGAGTTATCTGCCTTACATTGTGATTCTCCTTATCTGATTTTTCATTCAGACAAGGTAGTTCTGCGTACCAAACCTGGGTTTTTACCTAAGGTGGTTTCTAACAGGAATATCAATCAAGAGATTGTTGTTCCATCATTGTGTCCTAATCCTTCTTCAAAGAAGGAACGTCTTTTGCCTAATCTGGACGTAGTCTGTGCCTTGAAGTTTTACTTACAGGCTACTAAAGATTTTCGTCAAACATCTGCCCTGTTTGTCGTTTACTCTGGACAGAGGAGAGGTCAAAAAGCTTCGGTAACCTCTCTCTCCTTTTGGCTTTGGAGCATAATACGCTTAGCCTATGAGACTGCTGGACAGCAGCCCCCTGAAAGGATTACAGCTCATTCTACTAGAGCTGTGGCTTCCACCTGGGCCTTTAAAAATGAGGCCTCTGTTGAACAGATTTGCAAGGCTGCGACTTGGTCTTCGCTTCACACCTTTTCAAAATTTTACAAATTTGACACTTTTGCTTCTTCGGAGGCTGTTTTTGGGAGACAGGTTCTACAGGCAATGGTTCCTTCCGTTTAAGTTCCTGCCTTGTCCCTCCCATCATCCGTGTACTTTAGCTTTGGTATTGGTATCCCAAAAGTAATGGATGATCCGTGGACTGGATACACTTAACAAGAGAAAACATAATTTATTATGCTTACCTGATTAATTTATTTCTCTTGTAGTGTATCCAGTCCACGGCCCGCCCTGTCCTTTTAAGGCAGGTCTAAATTTTAATTAAACTACAGTCACCACTGCACCCTATGGTTTCTCCTTTCTCGTCTTGTTTCGGTCGAATGACTGGATATGGCAGTGAGGGGAGGAGCTATATAGCAGCTCTGCTGTGGGTGATCCTCTTGCAACTTCCTGTTGGGAAGGAGAATATCCCACAAGTAATGGATACACTACAAGAGAAATAAATTTATCAGGTAAGCATAAATTATGTTTTAAAGGGACAGTAGCGTTTTTTTTTTGTGTCAAAGTAAAATAAAATGATTTTTTTTTTCTCCCTGTCATTGTTTCTTTTGGGTCTAAAGATGGATCAAGAGCCCTTGCAGAATGTGACATGTAGTCTGTTTTGACTCCCAGGTGGAACCTCCAGTACCTTTTTTTGTTCATGTATTGAAAGAACACTGTGTTAAAGGGATAGACTTTTTGATCCTGAGCCATCATTACCTAAGGCGGATAATGTTCAGTTGTCCTGTTCCAGATATGCCGCAGCTTTCTTTTCAAGTGTCCCAACTTTATTAGTCTACTCATGCAGTGCCCTGCATTTCCTGTCATGCTCCGGTAGGAGTTACTTTGCAAGACATGGCGGTATCTGAGGCGCTGTCTGCTTTTCCCATGCTGCAGGGAAAGCGCAAAAGGAAATTTCTCCAACATAGGTGTGTCCGGTCCACGGCGTCATCCTTACTTGTGGGATATTCTCTTCCCCAACAGGAAATGGCAAAGAGCCCAGCAAAGCTGGTCACATGATCCCTCCTAGGCTCCGCCTACCCCAGTCATTCTCTTTGCCGTTGTACAGGCAACATCTCCACGGAGATGGCTTAGAGTTTTTTAGTGTTTAACTGTAGTTTTTATTATTCAATCAAGAGTTTGTTATTTTAAAATAGTGCTGGTATGTACTATTTACTCAGAAACAGAAAAGAGATGAAGATTTCTGTTTGTATGAGGAAAATGATTTTAGCACCGTAACTAAAATCCATGGCTGTTCCACACAGGACTGTTGAGAGCAATTAACTTCAGTTGGGGGAACAGTGTGCAGTCTCTTACTGCTTGAGGTATGACACATTCTAACAAGACGATGTAATGCTGGAAGCTGTCATTTTCCCTATGGGATCCGGTAAGCCATGTTTATTAAGATAGTAAATAAGGGCTTCACAAGGGCTTATTAAGACTGTAGACTTTTTCTGGGCTAAATCGATTCATTATTAACACATATTTAGCCTTGAGGAATCATTTATTCTGGGTATTTTGATATGATTATATCGGCAGGCACTGTTTTTGACACCTTATTCTTTAGGGGCTTTCCCTAATCATAGTCAGAGCCTCATTTTCGCGCCGGTATGGCGCACTTGTTTTTGAGGACAGCATGGCATGCAGCTGCATGTGTGTGGAGCTCTGATACATAGAAAAGTCTTTCTGAAGGCATCATTTGGTATCGTATTCCCCTTTGGGCTTGGTTGGGTCTCAGCAAAGCAGATTCCAGGGACTGTAAAGGGGTTAAATATAAAAACGGCTCCGGTTCCGTTATTTTAAGGGTTAAAGCTTCCAAATTTGGTGTGCAATACTTTTAAGGCTTTAAGACACTGTGGTGAAATTTTGGTGAATTTTGAACAATTCCTTCATACTTTTTCGCAATTGCAGTAATAAAGTGTGTTTAGTTTAAAATTTAAAGTGACAGTAACGGTTTTATTTTAAAACGTTTTTTGTGCTTTGTTATCAAGTTTATGCCTGTTTAACATGTCTGAACTACCAGATAGATTGTGTTCTGACTGTGGGGAAACCAAGGTTCCTTCTCATTTAACTATATGTATTTTATGTCATAAAAAAATTTAGTAAAAATGATGCCCAAGATGATTCCTCAAGTGAGGGGAGTAAGCATGGTACTGCATCATCCCCTCCTTCGTCTACACCAGTCTTGCCCATACAGGAGGCCCCTAGTACATCTAGTGCGCCAATACTCCTTACTATGCAACATTTATGTTGAAAATATTTTATTCAAAAATTTTCATATATAAAATAAACAATAAACATTGGTCACAAATCTCAGCATTTAAAGGTCATTCGATACATTGAAAAAGCTCTACATTCCCATGTATATAGTTAACAGATTCTAAGGATGTCTCTACACCCCCGAGGGGGTTAATGGTGTTGTTTCTGAAAAGCTTTGCCCAGCCCGGTCCATTTCCGCCCCTCCTCCTCTCCTCATGGCTTCATAGTAATGTATAAAGGGTTCCCACTGTTGAAGGAATGGTTTTTTATCATCTAGATATTCTGCTGTGGAGCTCGCCATCTCGAAATGGAATATCATCTTTTGTTTTATCCTTTCAAAACTAGGGGGAGTTTCTTTCCAAAATTGGGCTATGCCTAGTCTAACAATTGTACATATCCACCTAGCTAACTTATTATTATACTTAGATATGCCAGGGATTGGAAAGTGGAGTAAAGCCTGTTCCATAGTCAAAATGATTGGTTTTTGGAAGATATCGCTCAGAAGAGCAGATGTATGGTTCCAGGTTTCTCTAACGCTACTGCATTCCCACCACATATGTGGGTATGTCCCAAGTTCGCCACAGCCTCTGTAACAGAGGTTGGATGATGGGTCTCCTCCATTTCCTGATCTAGTTGGGAATAGGTACCATCTGAAAGCTACCTTAAGGAAATTTTCCCTTAGGGTCGCGTTTTGCGAGAAAGATAAGCCATTAGCTAAGGTCTCTCTCCACGTCTTAACTGACCAAGTTTTCCCTGTATCATTTTCCCATTTTAGCATTATAGGTGGTTTACTGTCTTGAGGTTCGCTGCTGAATAGAGTGTACAAGGTGGATATGCCCCCTCTGATTTGATGATCCGTTAGGCAGAGCCTCTCTAGTGTGGTGTTTGTTGGGACCCTCTCCCCCCCTAGGACTTGCTGTGCTCTAGATTTTAATTGTAGGTAGTGAAACCAAATATTCTTGTCTTCGTGATCTAGAGCCTGATATTGTTCATATGTAATCATCCTACCTTCTTTATATATATCTGCAATTCTATAGAGTCCTCTATTACGCCATTTTTGTTGAGTGGTTTTATCAAAAGAGGTATTATTAGTTATCAAAGGGGCGATCATAGATCTCCTATTGAGTAGGGGGAATTTAGAGTTTAATGTTTTCCAAATGTGTAGGGTGTGTTGGATTGTGATATATTCGCATCTTTTGGTGGTAGATGTGGTGTCAGGTGTCCATAAGAGGTTAGATAATGGGATGGTATTCATAACACTTGATTCAATATTTACCCATTGTGAATTGTTGTTGATATTGAACCAGTGTAGGGTTTGGGCAGTGCGGGCTGAATAATAATACGATATTAGATTTGGGAGACCTATCCCCCCATCTCCCTTAGCAGTACACATAAGTTTCTTATTGATTCTCGCTCTTTTAGCTTGCCACACAAATTTTAAGATGTCCTTCTGGAGTTTTTGCAGATCTGATAAGGGGAGAGATATGGGTAGGGAGCGGAATAAGTAGAGTAACTTAGGTAATAAGGACATCTTAGTCGAGATAATTCTTCCATAGAATGAGATTTTGAGTTTCATCCATTTTGTAATTAAAGCTCTAATGTTTTTAAACATAGGAAGGTAGTTTAGCTGGTATAGAGAGTGTATGTTATTAGATAAGTTGATTCCTAAGTATTTAATGGACTTCTTTGGCCATTTAAATGAAAAGTTAAGTTCCATTAATTTTTTAGTGTGGCTTGGGATACTGACTCCAAGGGCTTCGCATTTCTCGTCATTTATTTTATATCCCGAAAGGGATCCAAATTGTTGTATTAGTTTATAAACTGGAGGGAGGGAGAGTAAGGGTTTAGTCAATGTCAGGATTATATCGTCAGCAAATAGGGAGATCTTATGTTCTGTTTGGCCTACCTGTATACCAGAAATATCCTGGTTTTCCCTTATCTTGATAGCTAATGGTTCTATGCTTAAGGCGAATAAAAGCGGGGACAGTGGGCAGCCTTGTCTGGTTCCATTATTAACATGTATGGGGTTCGATTGGTAGCCTGATAATTTGACATAAGCTGTTGGGTGTGAGTATAATGTTTTGATGGCATCATAGAAGGGACCTGTGATACCTACTTTTTCTAAAACCGCAAACATATAGTCCCAGTTAATTCTATCGAATGCCTTCTCTGCATCCAATGAGAGGAACAGAGAAGGCACTCTTTCAATCGTGGCTATATTAATCAAATTGATAATTTTCCTCGTGTTATCTGGGGCTTCTCTTTGCGTGATAAAACCTACTTGGTCTGGGTGGATTAATTTAGTAAGAAGTGGGTTGAAGCGGTTTGCTAAAATTTTGGTAAATAGTTTAATGTCCTGATTGATAAGGGAGATGGGCCTGTAGTTTTGGCAATGTTGCTTGTTTTTGCCCGGTTTTGGGATCACTGTGATTCGAGCCATCAACATTTCTCTGGGGATTTCCTTACCTTGCATCATAGCATTAAAAACTATAACTAGTTGGGGTACTAAGATAGGGTGTAATATTTTGTAGAATATGGCTGGAAAGCCATCGGGTCCTGGGGCTTTGGATCGTTTGAGGTTCTTTATATTGAGTATTATCTCTTCTGGGGTTATGGGTTTATTTAGGGAGTCGAGTTCGTCTGTGGTGATGGTTTGTAGAGTGCTGTCTCCAAGAAAAGACAATAGATCAAGGGCTCTGTTTCTCTCTGTATGTGTTGTTGTTAAGTTATATAGTTTACTATAGTAGTCTGCGAATAAGTTCGCTATGTCTTGAGGGTCATTGGTAGTCTTATTATTTGGGGCTTGTATCTGTGGGACTGTCGTGGTTTTCACTATATCTTTTAGTTTGTTAGCTAGCATTCGGTCCGGCTTATTGCTGTAGATGTAATATTGGGTGTCCACTATTTTTATTGATCTAGCTGCCTCTTTGTTTAAAAGCGAGTCTAGCTCTGCATTTTTGGCTTTAAGCTGATTGACTAAAGATCGGGAGGGATTAAGTCCGAGTTGTGATCTCAGCCTGTTAGTTTCTGCTTTTAATTCTAGTGTTTTAGTTTCTCTGAACTTATTTTGTCTTCTGGTTTCGGCCATGAGTAAGCCTCGTGTGTAAGCCTTCAATGCTCCCCATTCGAGGGTAGGGTTTTGTGTGGAGTTATTGTTAATGGTAATGAATTCAACTATTTGCTGTTTTAACTTTTCTAGTTCCGGCCCTTCCCTGAGCAGAGATGCATTTAGGGTCCAAGATTTAGTCCTATGTGGGTTAATCAATCCTGCTAGAGTGATTTCCATTATGGAGTGGTCGGACCAGGAGCAGTTTGTGATGGACGCGTCATTAAGCAATGGTACTAAAATTTGACTTACTAAGATATAGTCTATTCTGGACTGTGAAGAGTGCATAGGAGAATAGTATGTGTAGTCTCTAGCATCCCCATTCCGGGCTCGCCAACAATCTATTAAGTTGTGGTCTAATGTAAAGTCTAATAAGATTCTGCTCGGTTTTGTAGGTGTATTGTGAGATGTGTGTGCTTGTGAGGATCTGTCGATTTTGTCATTCATAGTGATGTTGAAATCACCCCCTACTATAGTTTTATATCTTTTCCATAGAGTGAGGTGCTTGCTTAGTTTAGAGATAAAGTTAGCCTGTGATTCATTGGGGGCATATACGTTAACTAATAGGAGTGGGGTGTTTTGTATCAAGCCTTGTATTATTAGATATCTCCCTTCTTTGTCTCTTATTACCGATTCTTCTTGGAAATTTAGGGATGAGTGAATTAAAATGGAAACTCCACATTTTTTTTTTGGGCCTATAGCATGATATTGCGTGGGGTATGCCTTATCCCAGTAAGTGGGTGTATAAGCTGATGTGAAATGTGTTTCCTGCAACATTATAATCTTAGCCCCCAGTGCCTTGTATTCCATGATTGCTTTTTTCCTTTTGATGTCAGAATTTAGCCCTCTGACGTTATGTGATATTATTTTTATGGGCATGTTGTAGTGTCGGGGAGGACTGCTTTAGAAAAGTACCTGTGAGTCTGTGAGAGGAGGATCGTGGTCTCTCTGAGTTGGAGGAGGGGTTTCATGGACCAGGCCGAGCCCAGCCTCAGTAGAGGAGTTGTAATCACGCCTTCATGAATGACAGAAAAGAGGTTTAACACAACATACATTGTTTCATTAGGCTTCACAAAATCAACAACAACTTTTTGAGCCAACTCACCATAAAGAAGTGACCAAAGGACTAGTGACCAAAATTGAAACATAAATAAAATATAAATAAATGTTAGAGATAAAGACTTATGCATGACTTATCATATAAGTATTACATCACATTCTACCTGATCAGGTGCTTAATATGAGCGTGGGAAAGGGGGGGGGGGGAAGGGGGGAGACAAAAAAAAAGGGGGGGTCTGGGTGAGGGGGAGTATTGAACATATCCTAAGAGTATATATTATTTGTGTAACAGGTGACATTGAACAGTAGAATCCAGTGTTTTAGTGAGGGTTAGAGGATATAAATCCCTGAGGTCCCTTTTGAGGTAGATTGGTGATTAGGGGTGAGAGGGGCCAGTAATGACTCTTATCTAAAATTTTAGCGTATGAGCCTCGTAGGGGCAGGACTTAGCTGTGGAAATCGGGGAGCTGGAAAGGGGGCTTTACCTCACCTTAGCGAGTTATGCCTCAGGGACTTAACTTATGAACATTATAACCTAGAACTGGTTAATAAAAACAGCTTGAACACAAAACCTAGTAACAATGAGTCTGACACAGAAAAACATTACCATGTAGGCCTTGTCCCAATTCAATGGGATGGGCCTTACATCTTGAGATTTAGTCCTGAGAGACTCACAGCTTCTTATATTAGCATTGGTCTCATGTTGGTGAGTCAGTAGCTTCGTCGGAATCTTCTTCCTCTAGATCCTTGTTAGGGGTAATCTTCTGTTTCTTTGCTTTTCCATTCCTCCCGACTGGTGTCCACTCTTTTTGAAAAGCTTTTCTAGGAGGAACTGAACTTGCGGGAGTAATAGTGATGTCATTTTGAATTTGTAGTCGGTCTAATAGAGCCTTTCCTTCCTCTAGGGTGGTACAGCTGTAATTCCCATTCTGGTGTGTGAAGGTTAATTTAAAGGGAAAGTTCCACCTGTATTTTAAATGTTCCTTTGTGAGAGCGGCAGTGATGGGTTTCAAATCCCTTCTTTTCCTGAGTGTAATTGGAGCAAGATCCGTGTAGATTTGGATATTATGTCCTTCAAATTCTATACATCTTTTGTCTCTTGCAGCTTTCAAAATCCGTTCTTTAACGTGATAGTAGTGTAGTTTTAAGATGACATCCCTGTTGGCATTTTGTTGTGGCCTTGTGAGAGCCCTATGGACCCTGTCCATCAACAGCATGGTTGGTTCTATATCTGGAACTAATTGTACAAATAGCTCAGTAACTGTTTCCTCTAGATTACTATAAGTCTCTGGAAGATTTCGGATTCTTAGGTTAGATCTGCGTGATCTGTTTTCCAGATCTTCTATCTGCTCTTCGAGTCTACGGACATATGCAGAGTTATCTTGTATCGAGTTTCTGAGGATGGGGATTTCTTCGGTCACACTATCCAGTTTTTCTTCCAAATCAGCAGTTCTTCCACCTATCTCTCTGAGGTCTTGTTTGATTTCAGCTAGGGCCATTTTAAATTCTTCTTGAAACAAAGACTTAATTTGGGATAGAAGCTCTTTGTTGGTTTCCTCTGTTCTAGGTTCCCCAGGTTTCTCAGTGCTCTGTGTTGGAGAGCTAGGTGCCACAGGGGAATTACCTTTATCTATACCTTTTTGTTTAGATTGGGATCTTGATAGGCATTCCTTTACTGTTTGTGACTTATTCTTCATTTTGGGGCGTTTGATAGAGGGTATCTCTTGTTTGGGGTTTTCGGTTGTGGGGAACCTAGGTGTTCAGTATGTCTTGCGCTTGTTTACTCTTAGGGTTTATAGGGGACTATTGAGGGTTATACGCTCATGTTGATAGGAACCCTCTATTTACAGGGTACATGTGAATCCAATGTCAGGCAAAATAGATGTTAAGATTGCAGTCTCTATCACATTGTGCTTTTAAGGAGGTGAGGTAGATGTGTTAAGTGGTCTCTCTTGTCAGATGACTTAAAGGCTCCTGCAAATTCTCTATAAATATTCCCAAGCCGCTGCTACGGAGTTTCACAGCCCAGGTATAGAGTTTGGAGATAGGGAGCCTTGTAAGGAGACTGTCCATGTATAAAGAAGGTTGCTCTCACATTAGGTCTTGTTACAAAAAATGGCGATTTTTCCCGCCTGCTAGGTCTTCCTCTCTGCAGACCCCTTTACGCTCTTGAATATTTCCCAGCTGTCAGCGCCAACTGTGAGAGCTCTTATATGGAAGCTGATGCCTGCATAAATCGTTCTTTCCCAATAATGTCCTTAGTGCAATATCTTTCTGTTAGCCAAAGTGTATCGCAATGCCTTGTGCTGTAACGTGCAGGCCGCTATCTGAGATAGGTATTATCGGGTGTGTGAAGGAGCAAAATGTCTTACCCTCTCTCTGATTTGGTTACTTGGGTAGAGTCTTCTCTCTCATTCCGGTTACAATCGGATTGATATGCCACTGTTCTCTTAGACGATCCGTTCTTATGTTGTCTCAGATGCCGGTGTAGGCCGAAGCCCCGGACTTTCCTGTCACCTCCTCCGGTACTTCAGATCGGCCTGGCTCCGGATCCTCTCTTGCAATAAAAATACCTCTCAAGAAAGCTATCTATGGGCTCTCAGATACTTCTCTGTTGGTTTTGTTGGTATTTTAGCGCTTATTAATGTTGTAAATAATACTTTAAAAGGCTTTTTGTTCACGAGCTCTGTGTCTGCACGTCTGCTCTGCAGCTCACCAAGCTCCGCCCCCCTTACTATGCAACATTTAACGGCTGTAATGGATAATTCTATCAAAAACATTTTAGCCAATATGCCCACTTATCAGTGAAAGCGCGACTGCTCTGTTTTAGAAAATTCTGTAGAGCATGAGAACGCTGATGATATGGTTTCTGAAGGGCCCCTACACCAGTCTGAGGGGGCCAGGGAGGTTTTGTCTGAGGGAGAAATTTCAGATTCAGGAAACATTTCTCAACAAGCTGAACCTGATGTGATTACTTTTAAATTTAAGTTGGAACATCTCCGCGCTCTGCTTAAGGAGGTGTTATCCAATTTGGATGATTGTGATTATCTGGTCATTCCAGAACCACTATGTAAAATGGAAAAGTTCTTAGAGGCCCCGGGGCCCCCCGAAGCTTTTCCTATATCCAAGCGGGTGGCGTACATTGTTAGTAAAGAATGGGACAGGCCCGGTATACCTTTAGTACCTCCCCCCATATTTATAAAATTGTTTTCCTATAGTCGACCCCAGAAAGGACTGATGGCAGACAGTCCCCAAGGTCGAGGGGGCGGTTTCTACTCTACACAAGCGCGCCACTATACCCATAGAAGATAGTTGTGCTTTCCAAGATCCTATGGATAAAAAATTAGAAGGTCTGCTAAAGATGTTTGTTCAGCAAGGTTCCCTTCTACAACCAATTGCATGCATTGTCCCTGTCACTGCAGCCGCGTGTTTCTAGTTTGATGAGCTAGGAAAGGCGATTATTAGTAATTCTTCTTCTTATGAGGAGATTATGGACAGAATTCGTGCTCTTAAATTGGCTAATTCTTTCACCCTAGACGCCACCTTGCAATTGGCTAGGTTAGCGGCGAAAAAATTCTGGGTTTGCTATTGTGGCGCAGAGCGCTTTGGTTAAAATCTTGGGCAGCGGATGCGTCTTCCAAGAACAAATTGCTTGACATTCCTTTCAAGGGGAAAACACTCTTTGGCCCTGACTTGAAAGAGATTATCTCTGATATCACTGGGGGCAAGGGCCACGCCCTTCCTCAGGATAGGTCTTTTCAAGACCAAAAATAAACCTAAGTTTCGTCCCTTTCGCAGAAACGGATCAGCCCCAAGGGCTACGTCCTCTAAGCAGGAAGGTAATACTTCTCAAGCCAATCCAGCCTGGAGACCTATGCAAGGCTGGAACAAAGGAAAGCAGGCCAGGAAACCTGCCACTGCTACCAAGACAGCATGAAATGCGGGCCCCCGATCCGGGACCGGATCTGGTGGGGGGCAGACTCTCTCTCTTCGCTCAGGCTGGGGCAAGAGATGTTCTGGATCCTTGGGCGCTAGAAATAGTCTCCCAAGGTTATTCTCTGGAGTTCAAGGGGCTTCCTCCAAGGGGGAGGTTCCACAGGTCTCAGTTGTCTTCAGACCACATAAGAAGACAGGCATTCTTACATTGGGTAGAAGACCTGCTAAAAATGGGAGTGATTCATCCTGTTCCATTAGGAGAACAAGGGATGGGGTTCTACTCCAATCTGTTCATAGTTCCCAAAAAAGAGGGAACGTTCAGACCAATCTTAGATCTCAAGATCTTGAACAAGTTTCTCAAGGTTCCATCGTTCAAGATGGAAACCATTCGAACACTCCTTCCTTCCATCCAGGAAGGTCAATTCATGACCAAGGTGGATTTCAAGGATGCGTATCTACATATTCCTATCCACAAGGAACATCATCGGTTCCTAAGGTTTGAATTCCTGGACAAGCATTTCCAGTTCGTGGCGTTTTCTTTCGGATTAGCCACTGCTCCTAGGATTTTCTCATAGGTACTAGGGTCCCTTCTGGCGGTGCTAAGACCAAGGGGCATTGCTGTAGTACCTTACTTGGACGACATTCTGATTCGAGCGTCGTCCCTTCCTCAAGTAAAGGCTCACACGGACATTGTCCTGGCCTTTCTCAGATCTCACGGATGGAAAGTGAACGTGGAAAAGAGTTCTCTATCTCCGTCAACGAGGGTTCCCTTCTTGGGAACTATAATAGACTCCTTAGAAATGAGGATTTTTCTGACAGAAGCCAGAAAAACAAAACTTCTAGACTCTTGTCGGTTACTTCATTCCGTTCCTCTTCCTTCCATAGCGCAGTGCATGGAAGTGATAGGTTTGATGGTAGCGGCAATGGACATAGTTCCTTTTGTGCGCATTCATCTAAGACCATTACAACTGTTCATGCTCAGTCAGTGGAATGGGGACTATTCAGACTTGTCTCCGAAGATACAAGTAAATCAGAGGACCAGAGACTCATTCCGTTGGTGGCTGTCCCTGGACAACCTGTCACAAGGGATGACCTTCCGCAGACCAGTGTGGGTCATTGTCACGACCGACGCCAGTCTGATGGGCTGGGGCGCGGTCTGGGGATCCCTGAAAGCTCAGGGTCTTTGGTCTCGGGTAGAATCTCTTCTACCGATAAATATTCTGGAACTGAGAGCGATATTCAATGCTCTCAAAGCTTGGCCTCAGCTAGCGAGGGCCAAGTTCATACATCAACCATCAGGGGGGAACAAGGAGTTCCCTAGCGATGGAAGAAGTGACCAAAATCATTCTATGGGCGGAGTCTCACTCCTGCCACCTGTCTGCTATCCACATCCCAGGAGTGGAAAATTGGGAAGCGGATTTTCTGAGTCGTCAGACATTGCATCCGGGGGAGTGGGAACTCCATCCGGAAATCTTTGCCCAAGTCACTCAACCGTGGGGCATTCCAGACATGGATCTGATGGCCTCTCGTCAGAACTTCAGAGTTCCTTACTACGGGTACAGATCCAGGGATCCCAAGGCGGCTCTAGTGGATGCACTAGTAGCACCTTGGACCTTCAAACTAGCTTATGTGTTCCCGCCGTTTCCTCTCATCCCCAGGCTGGTAGCCAGGATCAATCAGGAGAGGGCGTCGGTGATTTTGATAGCTCCTGCGTGGCCACGCAGGACTTGGTATGCAGATCTGGTGAATATGTCATCGGCTCCACCATGGAAGCTACCTTTGAGACGAGACCTTCTTGTTCTAGGTCCGTTCGACCCACTCCAGCTGACTGCTTGGAGATTGAACGCTTGATCTTATCAAAGCGAGGGTTCTCAGATTCTGTTATTAATACTCTTGTTCAGGCCTGAAAGCCTGTAACCAGAAAAATTACCACATAATTTGGTATATCTGTTGGTGTGAATCTGCAGGATTCCCTTGGGACAAGGTTAAGATTCCTAAGAGTCTATCCTTCCTTCGAGAAGGATTGGAAAAAGGATTATCTGCAAGTTCCTTGATGGGACAGATTTCTGCCTTGTCTGTGTTACTTCACAAAAAGCTGGCAGCTGTGCCAGATGTTCTAGCCTTTGTTCAGGCTCTGGTTAGAATCAAGCCTGTTTACAAAATTTTGACTCCTCCTTGGAGTCTCAACCTAGTTCTTTCAGTTCTTTAGGGGGTTCCGTTTGAACCCTTACATTCCGTTGATATTAAGTTATTATCTTGGAAAGTTTTGTTTTTGGTTGCAATTTCTTCTGCTAGAAGAGTTTCAGAATTTTCTGCTCTGCAGTGTTCTCTCCTTATCTGGTGTTCCATGCAGATAAGGTGGTTTTGCGTACTAAACCTGGTTTTCTTCCAAAAGTTGTTTCTAACAAAAACATTAACCAGGAGATAGTTGTGCCTTCTTTGTGTCCTAATCCAGTTTCAAAGAAGGAACGTTTGTTGCACAACTTGGATGTAGTTCGTGCTCTCAAATTTTACTTAGCAGCTACTAAGGATTTCAGACAAACTTTGTCTTTGTTTGTTGTTTATTCTGGTAAACGGAGAGGTCAAAAAGCAACTTCTACCTCTCTCTCCTTCTGGATTAAAAGCATTATCCGATTGGCTTATGAGACTGCCGGACGGCAGCCTCCTGAAAGAATCACAGCTCACTCCACTAGGGCTGTGGCTTCCACATGGGCCTTCAAGAACGAGGCTTCTGTTGATCAGATATGTAAGGCAGCGACTTGGTCTTCACTGCACACTTTTTCTAAATTTTACAAATTTGATACTTTTGCTTCTTCTGAGGCTATTTTTGGGAGAAAGGTTTTGCAAGCCGTGGTGCCTTCCATTTAGGTGACCTGATTTGCTCCCTCCCTTCATCCGTGTCCTAAAGCTTTGGTATTGGTTCCCACAAGTAAGGATGACGCCGTGGACCGGACACACCTATGTTGGAGAAAACAGAATTTATGTTTACCTGATAAATTACTTTCTCCAACGGTGTGTCCGGTCCACGGCCCGCCCTGGTTTTTTTAATCAGGTCTGATAATTAATTTTCTTTAACTACAGTCACCACGGTAACATATGGTTTCTCCTATGCAAATATTCCTCCTTAACGTTGGTCGAATGACTGGGGTAGGCGGAGCCTAGGAGGGATCATGTGACCAGCTTTGCTGGGCTCTTTGCCATTTCCTGTTGGGGAAGAGAATATCCCACAAGTAAGGATGACGCCGTGGACCGGACACACCGTTGGAGAAAGTAATTTATCAGGTAAACATAAATTCTGTTTTTAAAGAATCAGTAAGGTTTCTGATCCAGTTGTGGTTGCTCAGTGTTTCCTCTCAGAAGTCTGAGGATGAAGATACTTCAGTAGCGTCTGAGGGTAAAATCTCAGACTCATACAGTATAATTCCTTCTGATGCTGAGGTTGTATCCTTCATATTTAAGTTAGAACACCTCCGCCTGTTACTTTAAGGAGGTTTTGGCTACATTGGACGACTCCGATACTACTGTCGTAGTCAATCCTAAGAAGTCTAGTAAACTGAACAAGTACTTTGATCTACCTCCGGTGGAGGTTTTCCCTGTACCAGACTGTGCTACAGAGATTATTGTACGGGTGTGGGAGAGACCTGGAATTCCTTTTTCTCAGTCTCCAATTTTCAAGAAGGCTCTTAAGTTGGCCAATTCCTTTATCACAGATGCTTCCTTGCAAGTCATTAAGTTGGGAGCAAATATATCTGGCTTTGCTGTACTAGCTCGCAAAGCCTTATGGTTGAAATCGTGGTATGCGGATTTTTCTTCTAAGTCCAAACTTTTGGCGATTCCCTACAAGGGTAAGACCTTGTTTGGGCCAGGCTTGGCCGAAATTATCTCGGATATTACAGGAGAAAAAGGACATTTCCTCCCATAGGATAAGAGAAATAAACAGAAAGGACATTAGAGTAATTTTCGTTCCTTTCAAAACTTTAGAGGTAAGCCCCCCTCTTCCAAGCAGGAACAGTCCGAGCCTTCTTGGAAGCCCAATCAGTCTTGGATAAGGGGAAGCAATCTAAGAAGCCCGCAAATGAATGAAGGGTCTGCCCCAGATCCCGGAGCGGATCCTGTAGGGGGCAGACTTTTTCTTTATTCGTTCAGGCCTGGGTTTGGGATGTTCCTGATCCCTGGGCGGTGGACGTATCCCAGGGGTACAAACTAGAGTTCAAGACTTTTCCTCCCAGGGGCAGGTTCCTCCTCACAAGATTATCTGTAGACCAGATAAAGAGAGGTGTTCTTACATTGTGTCCGGGATCTTTCTGCCCTGGGAGTGATAGTTCCAGTTCCCTTGCAGGAACATGGTCTGGGATTCTACTCAAATCTGTTCGTGGTGCCCAAGAAAGAGGGAACTTTCAGACCTTCAAGATGGAGACTATCCGTTCCATTCTTCCCTTGGTTCAAGAGGGTCAGTTCATTACAACTATAGACCTAAAGGATGCGTACCTTCATGTTCCCATCCACAGGGATCATCACAAGTTTCTGAGATTTGCTTTTCTAGACAAGCACTTCTAATTTGTGGCTCTTCCATTCAGCCTTGCCACAGCTCCCAGAATTTTCTCAAAGGTCCTGGGGGCTCTGTTGGCAGTGATCCATTCTCGGGGCATTGCTGTGGCGCCTTTTCTGGACAACAATCTGGTTCAGGCGCCATCTTTTCAACAAGCAAACTCTTATACGCAGATCTTGTTGTCTTTTCTTAGCTCCCACGGATGGAAGGTGAATCTGGGAAAAAGTTATTTTGTTCCAGCTACAAGGGTAGTGTTCTTTGGGACCATAATAGACTCCCTATAATTGAAGATTTTTCTGACAGAGGTCAGAAAGACAAGGATCTTTGACTCTTACCTTGGCTTTCAGTCCTCTCCTCGGCCGTCAGTGGCTCAATGTATGGAGGTAATTGGTTTGATGGTAGCTGCCATGGACATCATTCCGTTTGCTCGGTTCCATCTCAAACCTCTGCAGTTATGCATGCTCAGGCAATGGAACGGGGACTATGCGGATCTGTCTCTGCGAATAGATCTGGATCAGGCGACAAGAGAATCCCTTCCATGGTGGTTGTCTCAGGATCACCTTTCCTTGGGAACCTGCTTCCACAGACCTACCTGGATGATTGTGACCACGGATGCCAGCTTGCTGGGATGGGGAGCAGTCTGGGGCTCGTTGAAGGCTCAGGGTCTATGGACTCGAGAGGAGTCAGTTCTCCCCATACACATTCTAGAGCTGAGGGTGATCTTCAATGCTCTTCTGTCTTGGCCTCAATTAGCTTTAGCCTGGTTTATCAGGTTCCATTCGGACAACATAACTTCGGTGGCTTACATCAACCACCAGGGAGGAACTCGCAGTTCCTTGGCCATGTCACAGGTGGCAAAATGATTCAGTGGGCGGAGACCCACAACTGCTGTCTATCTGCGATCCACATTCCAGGAGTGGACAATTGGGAAGCGGATTTTCTGAGCAGACAGACCTTTCACCCGGGGGAGTGGGAACTCCATCCGGAGGTGTTTTCCAGTTTGATCCTCAAATAGGGGCAGCTGGATCTAGATCTCATGGCTTCTCGGCAGAACGGGACCCACAGGCAGTTCTGATAGATGCGCTAGTGGTGCCATAAAATTTGTCTAGCATACCTGTTCCCTCGGTTTGCTCTCCTCCCACGAGTCATTGCTCGGATCAAGCAGGAGAGGGCTTCGGTGATTCTCATAGCACCGGTGTTGCCTCGCAGGATCTGGTATGCAGACCTAGTTGAAATGTCATCTCTTCTACTTTGGAGACTCCCGCTGAGGAAGGACCTTCTGCTTCAAGGGCCCTTCCTTTAGCCAAATCTCGTTTCTCTAAAGCTGACTGGAGATTAAACGCTTAATTTTATCTAAGCACGGGTTTTCGGTGTCGGTCATTAAGACCTTGATCCAGGCTCGTAAGCCTGTGACTTGAAAGATTTACCCTAAAATATGGTGTCAATATCTGTACTGGTGTGTGAATACAAAGGTTTCTTGTGGAGTAGAGTCAGGATTTTCCTAGGATTTTGTCTATTCTCCAGGAAGGTCTGGAGAAGGGGTTGTCAGCAAGTACTTTAAAGGGACAAATATCGGCCTAGTCTATTTTGTTGCATATGTGTCTGGCGGATGTTCCAGGTGTGCAAACCTTTTGTCAGGCCTGTGTTTAAACCTTTTACTCCTGCCTGAAGTCTTAATTTTGTTCTTAAAGTCCTTCAGCAGGCTCCGTTTGATCCTATGCATTCCTTAGATATTAAGATGTTATCTTGGAAAGTTTTGTTTCTGCTTATCATTTCTTCTGCTCGGAGAGTCTCTGAAGTCTTGGCGTTGCAGTGTGATTCGGAAGGCAGATGTAAGATATTAATACTAATAATGAACTGTAATTTCACTAAACAACCCAGCTGTATCAATAAAACCTTAAAAAATTGATAATTAAATAGATACAGTGGAAAAATACAAAAAGCAAGGTTGCGCCTATTTAATTTAAACCTGAGTGGCCAGGTTAAACTAATTGTCTAAAAGTTAAAAACAGCACTAAACTGACCTAAATAGTTGCCTAAATAATGAAAGACTATTTTTTAGTTGATAATAATAATTAAAAAGAGATAAGGATAGGACTTATAAATATAGTTTATTGAATTTTCTTAATGGGATAATAGAAGATCTTTTTCTGATAAAAGCACTATATTAAAAGACACTTTATTAGAAAAACACTATATTAAAAAACATTATATTTCAAAAATGTATCATATATGATCCAATAACTGAAATTAAACAGAAAAAAATAACAAAATAAAGAACATATGAAAAATATCTCTAAGAGTTGATTGGCCAATCAATGTGACAAGTTATAATAAATGTATTTTTCAATAAATTGGACACATTGCATCAGTAACCTAAGGGATCCATTCGAGCAATATATGCAATAGATCAAAAAGACATGTATATAGATAAAATGTGTTATAAAAAATGTGTTATAAAAATAAAATTAAAAATTAAAAATAAAAATAAATAAATCTTGTGTATGATTATACTAAATATTCAACTTTGATATAAAGCCATCTGTTTGACAAAAACAATATAGTCAATAAGAAAGAATAATTTGTTTGTAATGTGTATACATATATTTGTTATATCATCATTTCTTTATGTCTATTAGTATATGTTTATTGTCCAACTCTTGGCAGGGTAAGGCAAGAAATTACTTTTCCAATAAAAGGGGTCTTTGTCCAGATATGATGAGATGTTCAGCAAATACCGGTATAAGCTTAGTCTTTAAAACGTAATCCTTTATTAGGGTAAAGATTTTATGGTAAGTCTTACTTTCAGATCTGTAGAAGGGGAACGTTATCCTAGGTGTTTTGAAAAACAACCGCTCCTTTGTTCAGTAGCGTTTTTTTTCACGCTAGTCTGACAGTTTCAAACACTGAGAGGAGTGAAACTGTCAGACTTTATACCAAGCTGCAGGACAGATAAGGCTAAGAATCAATTCGCTTCAGAAAGGCTGTAGTGACAGCTGAAACGCGTAGCGTTCAACACTTTTCCAATCCATCCAGGATACACAATTTTGTGGACATCCATCCTGATGTTACGAAGTCACTGCTAAACAGGAAGTGACGGAAGATTACATGTGACGGACCGGCCTGGGATCTGAAACAACCAACGCTAGCGTGAAAAAAAACGCTACTGAACAAAGGAGCGGTTGTTTTTCAAAACACCTAGGATAGGAAGGAAGGTTCTTCAAGCAGTGGTGCCTTCTGTTTAGGTTCACTGTCTTGTCCCTCCCTTATCTGTGTCCTCTTGCTTGGGTATTGGTTCCCAACAGTAATTAATGATAATCCGTGGACTCGGTGTCATTAGAAAGAAAACATTTATGCTTACCTGATACATTTCTTTCTTTCTTGACACGGTGAGTCCAAGTCCTGCCCTGTATTTTTCAGACTTTTTTGTTGTGTAAACCTCAGGCACCTCTGCACCTTGTGTTGCTTCCTTTCTCTCCTTTTCCTTCGGTCGAATGACTGGGGATTGTGGGTAGGGGAGTCATATTTAATAGCTTTGCTGTGGTGCTCTTTGCCTCCTCCTGCTGGCCAGGAGTGATATTCCCAACAGTAATTGATGATGATCCATGGACTCACCGATTCAAGAAATAAATTTATCACGTAAGCATAAATTTTGTTTTGTGCAGTAGCATGGGCCCCACAGCACCATTATAGGCAGCACACTTTCTATCTGTTTTGATTTTACTCTCTTACTATATTTTGTTGTTGCTGTAGTCCTGGTCTTTGCAATAGAATTCTGATGGAAGTTACAATGCTTAATGTTCAACAGGCGTCTGATGATAAATATTTGTAGCCCCTGATTTTAACTTAAATTTCTAATTCTGTACCTATTACTAAGGAACCAATTTAATTTGATTTGTCTATATTTACCCATAATGTTCAAGCTGTGAAATACCATATTAGTCAGCGAGTCGTGTCTACCTCAGCTAACCTTGACGTATAAGCGTATGTATCTAAATGCAGTCCTTTCTCTTGGGTGAAAGGAGGAAAAGTGCACTCAAGCTAGATCTGCTGCTTAGTGCTAGTTTTATATGTGAGTTGTGTTTCAACATTGCTTTTGTTCTCTTACCTTTGTGAGTCTTTTGATGATCTATAATTTTTAAATAGTCTAAAACAATCGGGGCATTTCCAGAAGCTTGCTGAATGTTAAAAGGTCTTCTGTCTTGGCTTGTTTTTCACCCAGATTTCCAAATTTAGATTCAGTCTAGGATTTTTCAACCAAAAATGGTCTCATGTATAGATTTACTAACTTTAGAAATGTTATTGCAATTTTGTTTCTTCTACTGAATTAGGGAGCTCTCACTTTCTCCTCAATAACATTTTTTAGAAGCACTCTAAAACTGACGTAACTTGGTTGAACAAATCACTTATACTTTACTTTGCTTGCACTTTTTTTTATCTCCCCAATAAACAAAGACACTTAGCCAATGCTAGTTTAGTCATGTTGATATGTTAATATCACTTTAATTTACCTGTTTTTTTTTTGCTCTTTATAAACCACATTATTCAAATATATAATTGCACAATATTGTAGTATCTGTTTAACTTTTTTTTTTTAAATGCAGAATGCAAATATTGAAATCGCTTTAACCGAAAGAACTCTCTTGGGCTTTTTTCTGGCAAAAATACATAAAATTGATCCTGATGTTATTGTGGTGAGTATTTTTATAACTCAATATTACAATGATACCAGAATGGTTAGTAGATTGCGTCTGTTTTTTTTTTTTTTTTAAATATCCTTCACTAGAAACATTACTCCTAAGATAATGACTGTGGCTATATCTTTTGGTGGTCTTTCTGGACTGGATAAGTAAGCATTTCTTTCATGTAATTAGCAAGAGTCCATGAGCTAGTGACGTATGGGATATACATTCCTACCAGGAGGGGCAAAGTTTCCCAAACCTCAAAATGCCTATAAATACACCCCTCACCACACCCACAATTCAGTTTTACAAACTTTGCCTTCTATGGAGGTGGTGAAGTAAGTTTGTGCTAGATTCTACGTTGATATGCGCTCCGCAGCAGGTTGGAGCCCGGTTTTCCTCTCAGCGTGCAGTGAATGTCAGAGGGATGTGAGGAGAGTATTGCCTATTTGAATTCAATGATCTCCTTCTACGGGGTCTATTTCATAGGTTCTCTGTTATCGGTCGTAGAGATTCATCTCTTACCTCCCTTTTCAGATCGACGATATACTCTTATATATATATATATATATATACCATTACCTCTGCTGATTTTCATTTCAGTACTGGTTTGGCTTTCTACAAACATGTAGATGAGTGTCCTGGGGTAAGTAAGTCTTATTTTCTGTGACACTCTAAAGCTATGGTTGGGCACTTTTTTTTATAAAGTTCTAAATATATGTATTCAAACATTTATTTGCCTTGACTCAGGATATTCAACATTCCTTATTTTCAGACAATCAGTTTCATATTTGGGATAATGCATTTGAATAAAACAATTTTTTTCTTACCTTAAAATTTGATTTTTCCCTGTGGGCTGTTAGGCTCGCGGGGGCTGAAAATGCTTAATTTTATTGCGTCATTCTTGGCGCTGACTTTTTTGGCGCAAATTTTTTTTTCTGTTTCCGGCGTCATACGTGTTGCCGGAAGTTGCGTCATTTTTGACGTTCTTTTGCGCCAAAAATGTCGGCGTTCCGGATGTGGCGTCATTTTTGGCGCCAAAAGCATTTAGGCGCTAAATAATGTGGGCGTCTTATTTGGCGCTAAAAAAATATGGGCGTCACTTTTGTCTCCACATTATTTAAGTCTCATTTTTTATTGCTTCTGGTTGCTAGAAGCTTGTTCACTGGCATTTTTTCCCATTCCTGAAACTGTCATTTAAGGAATTTGATCAATTTTGCTTTATATGTTGTTTTTTTTTTTTTTTATATTACATATTGCAAGATGTCCCATGTTGAAGCTAAGTCAGAAGATACTTCTGGAAAATCGCTGCCTGGTGCTGGAGCTACCAAAGCTAAGTGTTTCTGCTGTAAACTTCTGGTAGCTGTTCCTCCAGCTGTTGTTTGTATTGAATGTCATGACAAACTTGTTAATGCAGATAATATTTCCTTTAGTAAAGTTACATTACCTGTTGCTGTTCCATCAACATCTAATACTCAGAGTGTTCCTGATAACATAAGAGATTTTGTTTCTAAATCCATTAAGAAGGCTATGTCTGTTATTCCTCCTTCTAGTAAACGTAAAAAGTCTTTTAAAACTTCTCATTTTTCAGATGAATTTTTAAATGAACATCATCATTCTGATTCTGATAATGGCTCTTCTGGTTCAGAGGATTCTGTCTCAGAGGTTGATGCTGATAAATCTTCATATTTATTTAAAATGGAATTTATTCGTTCTTTACTTAAAGAAGTCTTAATTGCATTAGAAATAGAGGATTCTGGTCCTCTTGATACTAAATCTAAACGTTTAGATAAGGTTTTTAAATCTCCTGTAGTTATTCCAGAAGTTTTTCCTGTTCCTGGTGCTATTTCTGAAGTAATTTCCAGGGAATGGAATAATTTGGGTAATTCATTTACTCCTTCTAAACGTTTTAAGCAATTATATCCTGTGCCATCTGACAGATTAGAATTTTGGGACAAAATCCCTAAGGTTGATGGGGCTGTCTCTACTCTTGCTAAGCGTACTACCATTCCTACGGCAGATGGTACTTCCTTTAAGGATCCTTTAGATAGGAAAATTGAATCCTTTCTAAGAAAAGCTTACTTGTGTTCAGGTAATCTTCTTAGACCTGCTATATCTTTGGCGGATGTTGCTGCAGCTTCAACTTTTTGGTTAGAAGCTTTAGCGCAACAAGTAACAGATCATAATTTTCATAGCATTATTGTTCTTCAACATGCTAATAATTTTATTTGTGATGCCATCTTTGATATCATTAGAGTTGATGTCAGGTATATATGTCTAGCTATTTTAGCTAGAAGAGCTTTATGGCTTAAAACTTGGAATGCTGATATGTCTTCTAAGTCTACTCTGCTTTCCCTTTCTTTCCAGGGTAATAAATTATTTGGTTCTCAGTTGGATTCTATTATCTCAACTGTTACTGGAGGGAAAGGAACTTTTTTACCACAGGATAAAAAATCTAAAGGTAAATTTAGGTCTAATAATCGTTTTCGTTCCTTTCGTCACAACAAGGAACAAAAGCCTGATCCTTCATCCTCAGGAGCGGTATCAGTTTGAAAACCATCTCCAGTCTGGAATAAATCCAAGCCTTTTAGAAAATCAAAGCCAGCTCCTAAGTCCACATGAAGGTGCGGCCCTCATTCCAGCTCAGCTGGTAGGGGGCAGATTACGTTTTTTCAAAGGAATTTGGATCAATTCCGTTCACAATCTTTGGATTCAGAACATTATTTCAGAAGGGTACAGAATTGGCTTCAAGATAAGGCCTCCTGCAAAGAGATTTTTTCTTTCCCGTGTCCCAGTAAATCCAGCGAAGGCTCAAGCATTTCTGAAATGTGTTTCAGATCTAGAGTTGGCTGGAGTAATTGTGCCTGTTCCAGTTTTGGAACAGGGGCTGGGGTTTTATTCAAATCTCTTCATTGTACCAAAGAAGGAGAATTCCTTCAGACCAGTTCTGGATCTAAAAATATTGAATCGTTATGTAAGGATACAAACATTCAAAATGGTAACTGTAAGGACTATCCTGCCTTTTGTTCAGCAAGGGCATTATATGTCTACAATAGATTTACAGGATGCATATCTGCATATTCCGATTCATCCAGATCACTATCAGTTTCTGAGATTCTCGTTCCTAGACGAGCATTACCAGTTTGTGGCTCTGCCGTTTGGCCTAGCAACAGCTCCAAGAATTTTTACAAAGGTTCTCGGTGCCTTCTGTCTGTAATCAGAGAACAGGGTATTGTGGTATTTCCTTATTTGGATGATATCTTGGTACTTGCTCAGTCTTCACATTTAGCAGAATCTCTTACGAATCGACTTGTGTTGTTTCTTCAAGATCATGGTTGGAGGATCAATTTACTAAAAAGTTCATTGATTCCTCAGACAAGGGTAACCTTTTTGGGTTTCCAGATAGATTCAGTGTCCATGACTCTATCTTTGACAGACAAGAGACGTCTAAAATTGATATCAGCTTGTCGAAACCTTCAGTCACAATCATTCCCTTCGGTAGCCTTATGCATGGAAATTCTAGGTCTTATGACTGCTGCATCGGACGCGATCCCATTTACTCGTTTTCACATGCGACCTCTTCAGCTCTGTATGCTGAACCAGTGGTGTAAGGATTACACAGATATCTCAATATCTTTAAAACCAATTGTACGACACTCTCTGACGTGGTGGACAGATCACCATCGTTTAGTTCAGGGGGCTTCTTTTGTTCTTCCGACCTGGACTGTAATCTCAACAGATGCAAGTCTTACAGGTTGGGGAGCTGTGTGGGGGTCTCTGACGGCACAAGGGGTTTGGGAATCTCAGGAGGTGAGATTACCGATCAATATTTTGGAACTCCGTGCAATTTTCAGAGCTCTTCAGTCTTGGCCTCTTCTAAAGAGAGAATCGTCCATTTGTTTTCAGACAGACAATGTCACATCTGTGGCATACATCAATCATCAAGGAAGGACTCACAGCCCTCTGGCTATGAAAGAAGTATCTCCTGGTTTGGGCGGAATCCAGCTCCTGTCTAGTTTCTGCGGTTCATATCCCAGGTATAGACAATTGGGAAGCGGATTATCTCAGTCGCCAAACGTTGCATCCGGGCGAATGGTCTCTTCACCCAGAGGTATTTCTTCAGATTGTCCAAATGTGGGGACTTCCAGAAATAGATCTGATGGCCTCTCATCTAAACAAGAAACTTCCCAGGTATCTGTCCAGATCCAGGGATCCTCAAGCGGAAGCAGTGGATGCGTTGTCACTTCCTTGGAAGTATCATCCTGCTTATATCTTTCCGCCTCTAGTTCTTCTTCCAAGAGTGATCTCCAAGATTCTGAAGGAATGCTCGTTTGTTCTGCTGGTAGCTCCAGCATGGCCTCACAGGTTTTGGTATGCGGATCTTGTCCGGATGGCCTCTTGCCAACCGTGGACTCTTCCGTTAAGGCCAGATCTTCTGTCGCAAGGTCCTTTTTTCCATCAGGATCTCAAATCCTTAAATTTAAAGGTATGGAGATTGAACGCTTGATTCTTAGTCAAAGCGGTTTCTCTGACTCTGTGATTAATACTATGTTACAGGCTCGTAAATCTGTATCTAGGGAGATATATTATAGAGTCTGGAAGACTTATATTTCTTGGTGTCTTTCTCATCATTTTCCTGGCATTCTTTTAGAATTCCGAGAATTTTACAGTTTCTTCAGGATGGTTTGGAGAAAGGTTTGTCTGCAAGTTCCTTGAAAGGACAAATCTCTGCTCTTTCTGTTCTTTTTCACAGAAAGATTGCTAATCTTCCTGATATTCATTGTTTTGTACAAGCTTTGGTTCGTATAAAACCTGTCATTAAGTTAATTTCTCCTCCTTGGAGTTTGAATTTGGTTCTGGGGGCTCTTCAAGCTCCTCCGTTTGAACCTATGCATTCATTGGACATTAAATTACTTTCTTGGAAAGTTTTGTTCCTTTTGGCTATCTCTTCTGCCAGAAGAGTTTCTGAATTATCTGCTCTTTCTTGTGAGTCTCCTTTTCTGATTTTTCATCAGGATAAGGCGGTGTTGCGAACTTCTTTTACATTTTTACCTAAGGTTGTGAATTCCAACAACATTAGTAGAGAAATTGTGGTTCCTTCATTATGTCCTAATCCTAAGAATTCTAAGGAGAAATCATTGCATTCTTTGGATGTAGTTAGAGCTTTGAAATATTATGTTGAAGCTACTAAGAATTTCCGAAAGACTTCTAGTCTATTTGTTATCTTTTCCAGTTCTAGGAAAGGTCAGAAGGCCTCTGCCATTTCTTTGCCATCTTGGTTGAAATCTTTAATTCATCATGCTTATGTTGAGTCGGGTAAAACTCCGCCTCAAAGGATTACAGCTCATTCTACTAGGTCAGTTTCTACTTCCTGGGCGTTTAGGAATGAAGCTTCGGTTGATCAGATTTGCAAAGCAGCAACTTGGTCTTCTTTGCATACTTTTACTAAATTCTACCATTTTGATGTGTTTTCTTCTTCTGAAGCTGTTTTTGGTAGAAAAGTACTTCAGGCAGCTGTTTCAGTTTGAATCTTCTGCTTATGTTTTCAGTTTTTTTTCATTATAAAATTTAAACTTTATTTTGGGTGTGGATTATTTTTCAGCGGAATTGGCTGTCTTTATTTTATCCCTCCCTCTCTAGTGACTCTTGCGTGGAAAGATCCACATCTTGGGTAGTCTTTATCCCATACGTCACTAGCTCATGGACGCTTGCTAATTACATGAAAGAAAACATAATTTATGTAAGAACTTACCTGATAAATTCATTTCTTTCATATTAGCAAGAGTCCATGAGGCCCACCCTTTTTGTGGTGGTTATGATTTTTTTGTATAAAGCACAATTATTCCAATTCCTTATTTTTTTATGCTTTTGCACTTTTTTCTTATCACCCCACTTCTTGGCTATTCGTTAAACTGATTTGTGGGTGTGGTGAGGGGTGTATTTGTAGGCATTTTGAGGTTTGGGAAACTTTGCCCCTCCTGGTAGGAATGTATATCCCATACGTCACTAGCTCATGGACTCTTGCTAATATGAAAGAAATGAATTTATCAGCTAAGTTCTTACATAAATTATGTTTTTTCATTGTGAAAAGTGTTGTCCTTAAAAATATTTAAAGGGACATTGGTCTCACACACATTTTATCATTAATATATTTGTGCGTATGAAATGGACAGTCTAGTCAAAATTAAACTTTCTCTTGTAAGGTGTATCCAGTCCACGGATTCATCCTTTACTTGTGGGATATTCTCCTTCCTAGCAGGAAGTGGAAAAGAGAGCACACAGCAGAGCTGTCCATATAGCTCCCCCTCTAGCTCCACCCCCCAGTCATTCTCTTTGCCGGCTCTAAGCAATAGGGTCTCTCTCGGAAGCAAAAGTTTATTTTAAATGGTACCGGTGTGTACTATTTACTCTCCAGCAGAAAAGAGATGAAGATTTCTGCAGAGAGGAAGATGATTTTAGCATGTTGTAACTAAAATCCACTGCTGTTCCCACACAGGACTGAGGAGTACAAGAAAACTTCAGTTGGGGGGAACGGTTTGCAGATTAGGCTGCAATAAGGTATGTTCAGTCATTTATTTCTAGACAAGACTGTGATAATGCTAGAAAAGGACTGATAAGATCACCATGAGGGAAGGGTAAGCTTTATTCAGAGACTAAGTATGGAATTACAAGCTTACATAACAGGGCTAATTTATGCTGGTTGACACTATTTTATGGCAAGTTGACATTTTTTTTTTATGGTAAACGGTTTTTACTTATAAATCTCGTTTTTGAGACACTTAGAAGGTCCCTTTGGGTTTCTTACAGGGGTTGTTACCCACATGGCTAATAATATAACTCTTAGGAGTGTTTTCTTAGGCCTCACAGCACCGGAGTAAGGTGGGAGGGGCCTAATTTCGCGCCTCAGATGCGCAATTAGTTTGACTAGATCTTCAGGCTGTGTTCACATGGTGGCTCCTGCTACAGTTTGAGGACCCATAAGAAGCTTTTTCCCCATAAATCCGAGCAGAGCTGTGGCAAGGTGCTAAATTTGTTTTAACCGGTCTGTTAGCTTACTATTGATCCGGTTTGGGCATTAAGGGGTTAATCGATTTTTTTGCTAGTTGTGCAATCTTACCAATGCTTTAGGTACATACTGTGAAAATTGTGTGCCTTTTTTATTTCTTAAAGGCACAGTAACTTTTTTTTGCAAAGTGTGTTTTTGCTTGATTAATGTGATTTCTAAGCCTGTTTGTCTTACTACTAGTCTGTTAAACATGTCTGTCACCAAGGAAAATCCTTGTTCAATGTGTTGAGAAGCCATGGTGGAACCCCCTCTCAAAATGTGTCCCACGTGT
>NC_069501.1:311997710-312079204 GCF_027579735.1 Bombina bombina
CGTTCGAACATCCGAATCTGGTTTCACTCCAGCTGACTGCTTGGAGATTGAACGCTTGATTTTATCGAAGCGAGGGTTCTCAGATTCTGTTATCGATACTCTTGTTCAGGCCAGAAAGCCTGTAACTAGAAAGATTTACCACAAAATTTGGAAAAAATATATCTGTTGGTGTGAATCTAAAGGATTCCCTTGGGACAAGGTTAAGATTCCTAGGATTCTATCCTTCCTTCAAGAAGGATTGGAAAAGGGTTTATCTGCAAGTTCCCTGAAGGGACAGATTTCTGCCTTGTCGGTGTTACTTCACAAAAAACTGGCTGCTGTGCCAGATGTTCAAGCCTTTGTTCAGGCTCTGGTTAGAATTAAGCCTGTTTACAAACCTTTGACTCCTCCTTGGAGTCTCAATTTAGTTCTTTCAGTTCTTCAGGGGGTTCCGTTTGAACCCTTGCATTCCGTTGATATTAAGTTATTATCTTGGAAAGTTTTGTTTTTAGTTGCAATTTCTTCTGCCAGAAGAGTTTCAGAATTATCTGCTCTGCAGTGTTCTCCTCCTTATCTGGTGTTTCATGCAGATAAGGTGGTTTTACGTACTAAACCTGGTTTTCTTCCAAAAGTTGTTTCTAACAAAAACATTAACCAGGAGATTATCGTACCTTCTCTGTGTCCGAAACCAGTTTCAAAGAAGGAACGTCTGTTGCACAATTTGGATGTTGTTCGCGCTCTAAAATTCTATTTAGATGCTACAAAGGATTTTAGACAAACATCTTCCTTGTTTGTTGTTTATTCCGGTAAAAGGAGAGGTCAAAAAGCAACTTCTACCTCTCTCTCTTTTTGGATTAAAAGCATCATCAGATTGGCTTACGAGACTGCCGGACGGCAGCCTCCCGAAAGAATCACAGCTCATTCCACTAGGGCTGTGGCTTCCACATGGGCCTTCAAGAACGAGGCTTCTGTTGATCAGATATGTAGGGCAGCGACTTGGTCTTCACTGCACACTTTTACCAAATTTTACAAGTTTGATACTTTTGCTTCTTCTGAGGCTATTTTTGGGAGAAAGGTTTTGCAAGCCGTGGTGCCTTCCATTTAGGTGACCTGATTTGCTCCCTCCCTTCATCCGTGTCCTAAAGCTTTGGTATTGGTTCCCACAAGTAAGGATGACGCCGTGGACCGGACACACCTATGTTGGAGAAAACAGAATTTATGTTTACCTGATAAATTACTTTCTCCAACGGTGTGTCCGGTCCACGGCCCGCCCTGGTTTTTTTAATCAGGTCTGATAATTTATTTTCTTTAACTACAGTCACCACGGTACCATATGGTTTCTCCTATGCAAATATTCCTCCTTAACGTCGGTCGAATGACTGGGGTAGGCGGAGCCTAGGAGGGATCATGTGACCAGCTTTGCTGGGCTCTTTGCCATTTCCTGTTGGGGAAGAGAATATCCCACAAGTAAGGATGACGCCGTGGACCGGACACACCGTTGGAGAAAGTAATTTATCAGGTAAACATAAATTCTGTTTTTTCAGGCGTCAACTTTCCAAAGAGCCAAGTCTCACACGTAAATCGTAGTGGCCTTTCTGAGGTCTCACGGGTGGAAGGTGAACATTAAAAAGAGTTCTCTCTCCCCCCTCACAAGAGTTCCCTTCCTAGGAACACTAATAGACTTGGTAGAAATGAAAATATTTCTGACGGAGGTCAGAAAGTTAAAACTCTTAACTACTTGCCGAGCTCTTCATTCCATTCCTCGGCCGTCTGTAGCTCAGTGCATGGAGACAATCGGACTAATGGTAGCGGCAATGGACATAGTCCCTTTTGCATGGATACACCTCAGACCACTGCAACTATGCATGCTTAAACAGTGGAATGGGGATTATGCAGATTTGTCTCCTCAAATACAGTTGGACCAGGGGACCAGAGATTCTATTCTCTGGTGGTTGTCTCAGGATCACCTGTCTCAGGGAATGTGTTTCTGCAGACCAGAGTGGATCATTGTAACGACCGACGCCAATCTGTTGGGCTGGGGTGCTGTCTGGGACTCCCTGAAAGCTCAGGGCTTATGGTCTTGGGAAGAAGCTCTTCTCCCGATAAACATTCTGGAACTGAGGGCGATATTCAACGCTCTTCAGGCATGGCCTCAGCTAGCTGCGGCCAAATTCATCAGATTTCAGTCGGACAACATCATGACTGTAGCTTACATCAACCATCAAGGGGGAACAAGGAGTCCCCTAGCAATGATGGAAGTAACCAAAATAATCAGGTGGGCGGAGGATCACTCTTGCCACCTCTCAGCAATTCACATCCCAGGAGTAGACAACTGGGAAGCAGATTTTCTAAGTCGTCAGACTTTTCATCCGGGGGAGTGGGAACTCCACCCGGAGGTATTTGCCCAGCTGACTCAGCTATGAGGCACTCCAGAATTGGATCTGATGGCGTCCCGTAAGAATGCCAAACTTCCTCTTTACGGGTCCAGGTCCCGGGATCCCCAGGCGGTGTTGATAGATGCTCTAGCAGTGCCTTGGTCCTTCAATCTGGCCTATGTGTTTCCACCGTTTCCTTTCCTTCCTCGTCTGGTTGCCAGAATCAAGCAGGAGAGGGCGTTGGTGATTCTAATAGCACCTGCGTGGCCACGCAGGACTTGGTATGCAGACCTAGTGGACATGTCATCTGTTCCACCATGGACTCTGCCAATGAGGCAGGACCTTCTACTTCAAGGTCCTTTCAAACATCCAAATCTAATTTCTCTGCGTCTTACTGCTTGGAGATTGAACGCCTAATTCTATCTAAGCGTGGTTTCTCTGAGTCGGTTATCGATACCCTGATTCAGGCTAGAAAGCCTGTCACCAGGAAAATCTACCATAAGATTTGGCAAAAATATCTTTGTTGGTGCGAATCCAAAGGCTACTCATGGAGTAAGATTAGGATTCCCAGGATATTGTCTTTTCTCCAAGATGGATTGGAGAAAGGATTGTCAGATAGTTCCTTAAAAGGACAGATATCTGCTTTGTCTATTCTTTTACACAAACGTCTGGCGAAGGTACCAGACGTTCAAGCGTTTACTCAGGCTTTAGTCAGAATCAAGCCTGTTTATAGACCTGTGGCTCCGCCATGGAGTCTGAATTTAGTTCTTTCAGTTCTGCAAGGGGTTCCGTTTGAACCTTTACATTCCATAGATATTAAGCTTTTAATTAAGTTTTGTTTTTGGTAGCTATCTCTTCTGCGTGAAGGGTTTCAGAGTTATCTGCTTTACAGTGTGACTCACCTTACTTGGTGTTCCATGCAGATAAGGTAGTTTTGCGTACCAAACCTGGTTTTCTTCCTAAGGCTGTGTCTAATAAGAATATTAACCAGGAAATTGTTGTTCCTTCTCTGTGTCCTAATCCTTCGTCAAAGAAGGAACGGCTGTTACACAATCTTGATGTGGTTCGTGCTTTAAAGTTCTATTTACAAGCAACTAAGGATTTCAGACTAACAAATTCTTTGTTTGTTATCTATTCTGGTAAGAGGAGGCGACCGCTACCTCTCTTTCCTTTTGGCTGAAAAGCATCATCCGTTTGGCCTATGAGACTGCTGGCCAGCAGCCTCCTGAAACAATTACTGCTCATTCTACCAGGGCAGTGGCTTCCACGTGGGCTTTTAAAAATGAGGCTTCTGTTGAACAGATTTGTAAGGCAGCAACTTGGTCTTCGCTGCATACTTTTTCCAAATTTTACAAATTCGATACTTTTGCTTCTTTGGAGGCTATTTTTGGGAGAGAGGTTTTACAAGCAGTGGTGCCTTCCGTTTAAGGTACCTGTCTTGTTCCCTCCCTTCATCCGTGTCCTAAAGCTTTGGTATTGGTATCCCACAAGTAAAGGATGAATCCGTGGACTGGATACACCTTACAAGCGAAAACAGAATTTATGCTTACCTGATAAATTACTTTCTCTTGTGGTGTATCCAGTCCACGGCCCGCCCTGTCATTTTAAGGCAGGTATTTTTTAATTTTAAACTACAGTCACCACTGCACCCTATGGTTTCTCCTTTTTCTTCCTAACCTTCGGTCGAATGCCTGGGGGGTGGAGCTAGAGGGGGAGCTATATGGACAGCTCTGCTGTGTGCTCTCTTTGCCACTTCCTGTTAGGAAGGAGAATATCCCACAAGTAAAGGATGAATCCGTGGACTGGATACACCTTACAAGAGAAAGTAATTTATCAGGTAAGCATAAATTCTGTTTTCATGATTTCAATAGGGCATGCATTTTTAAATATCTTTCCAATTTATTTTTTTTATCCTCAAATTTGCTTTGCTCTCTTGGTATTCTTTGTGAAAAGCTAAAGTTAGGTAGGCTCATATACTAATTTCTAAGCCGCTGAACTACCTCTTATCTCAGTGCTTTTTGACAGACTTCTAGTTTGTGTGTCATATTGATAACATTGTGCTCCTATGGAGTTATATAAGAGTCAGCACTGATTGGCCAAAATGCATGTCTGTCAAAAGATCTGAGGTAAGGGAGCAGTCTGCAGAGGTTTAGAAACATAGTAATAATGGAGGTAAAAAGGGTTTTAATCTAACAGTGTTGGTTATACAAAACTGGGGAATGGGTAGTAAAGGAATTAGTGCCTTCCACTAATATTGGCACTCTTGGTAAATATGAGCAAAGAAGGCAGTGAAAAATTCTCTTTATTATTTAACCTTTTGATAAAAAAAACATTCAAAAAGGCTCTGCTCTCATGGATATCAAACAATTGCAAGCACAAAACAGGTTTATCCAAAAACAAAAAATATTTGTTAAATATGTGTACCACAATTATTGGCACCGTTAAGTATTCATATGAGAAAAATATATTTTAAGTATATTCCCCTTGATATTTAAAATTTTTCACAGTGGTTAAGACCAAGGAATATAACTTTGATGTGCGGCCAAAGGTTGTTGAGCTTCACAGAATGGGAAGGGGCTATAAGAAAATAGCAATTTCCACCATCAGTGCAATAAAGAAGTTCCAGTCAACTGTCAATGTTATGAATCAACATGGAAGATGACGTTTGTGTATATATTGTCTCAATGCACTGTGAGATGTTTTGGCCAATCAACAATCCTTTTCAAAGGACCAGAGCTTAAGAATTGCAGAAGTTAGTTGCGTCTTGGGGTCAGAACATGTCCAAAACTACAATCCAACGTCGCCTACATCACTACAAGTTGTTAGGAAGAGTTTCAAGAAAAAAGCCTCTACTCTCAACCAAAAACAAAACTCAAGCATCTTCAGTTGGCCAGACACTACTGAACTTCAAATGGGATCGTGTTCTATAGTCAGATGAAACTAAAATAGAGCTTTTTGGCAATAAATACCAGAGGTGGATTTTGCGCACATAGAGAGGTAGCCATATAGAATAGTACCTCATGCCCACGGTTAAATATTGTGGTGGCTCTTTAATGTTTTGGGGACGTTTTTCTGACTTGGACATTTTAAGATACATGGCATCATGGACTCAAATATCAACAGATATTGAATGTGCACCTCTGCCAGAAAGCTTAAAATGGGCCTTGGTTAGATCTTCCAGCAGAACGGTGATCCAAAACATACATCAAAATCAACACAAAAATGGTTTAGTGACCATAGCCTAGGTCCTGCCATAGCCATCTCAGTGCCCTGACTTGAACCCCATAGAAAACCTGTGGGATGAACTGAAGAGGAGAGGTCACCAACGTTGACCTTGAAATTTGAAGGATCTGGAGAGATTCTGTATGGAGGAATGGTATCAGATCCCTTGCCATGTATTCTCCAACCTCATCAGGCATTATAGGAGAAGACTCAGAGCTGTTATCTTGGCAAAGGGAGGTAGCAAACAGTATTGACAAAAAGGGTGCCAGGTGTTGTGCCACACATATATTAAACCATTTCTTTCATGTAATTAGCAAGAGTCCATGAGCTAGTGACGTATGGGATATACATTCCTACCAGGAGGGGCAAAGTTTCCCAAACCTTAAAATGCCTATAAATACACCCCTCACCACACCCACAATTCAGTTTTACAAACTTTGCCTCCCGTGGAGGTGGTGAAGTAAGTTTGTGCTAGATTCTACGTTGATATGCACTTCACAGCAGGCTGGAGCCCGGTTTTCCTCTCAGAGTGCAGTGAATGTCAGAGGGATGTGAAGAGAGTATTGCCTATTTGAATTCAATGGTCTCCTTCTACGGGATCTATTTCATAGGTTCTCTGTTATCGGTCGTAGAGATTCATCTCTTACCTCCCTTTTCAGATCGACGATATACTCTTATATACCATTACCTCTACTGATTCTCGTTTCAGTACTGGTTTGGCTATCTGTTATAAGTAGATGAGTGTCCTGGGGTAAGTAAGTCTTATTTTTTGTGACACTCTAAGCTATGGTTGGGCACTTTATACGTAAAGTTCTAAATATATGTCTTTAAACTTATATTTGCCATGATTCAGGATAATCAGTATTCCTTCTTTCAGACTGTCAGTTTCATTATTTGGGAAAATGCATATGAATAAAATATTTTTTTCTTACCTTAAGAAATTTTCTAATTGACTTTTTCCTTGCGGGCTGTTAGGCTCGCGGGGGCAGGAAATGCTTCAATTTATTGCGTCATTCTTGGCGCGAACTTTTTTGGCGCAAAATTTTGTCATTTCCGGCGCCATAGTTGACGCCGGAAGTTTACACGTGGTTGCGTCATTTTTGACGCATGTGTGTTACAGACGGTTTTTTTACGCCAAAAAGTGTGGGCGTCATACTTGGCGCCAAAAAATGTGGGCGTCATACTTGGCGCCAAATAATGTGGGCGTTATACTTGGCGCCAAAAAATGTGGGCGCCATACTTGGCGCCACTTTTTTTCTCATTATTTAAGTCTCACTTTTTTGTTGCTTCTGGTTGCTAGAGGCTTGTTTGTTTTGCATTTTTCCCCATTCCTGAAACTGTCATTTAAGGAATTTGATAATTTTGCTTTATATGTTGTTTTTTTCTATTACATATTGCAAGATTTTCCATAAATTTATTCCTGGATCAGAACATACTGAGGGATTCCTGTTGACTAAGAAGTCCTACCAAAGCTAAGTTCATTTATTTTAAATGTTATGAATCTTTATCTTTAGCTATGGTTTGTAATAAGTTATCATGATAAACTTTTACATGCAGAATCCATTAGTATTTATGCTTTATGTATTTCTTTTCTTTTTACATCTTATGTACAAGATATACTTAGAAAATTTATAAGAATATTTTTCTGATTCTAGGTTAAGGCTTTGTCTGACTTTGCGCCTTCTATTAAAAAATTTTTTGGTCTTTTTCAAACTTCTTTTTGATGAAGTTTCAAATGACCAACAACATACTGAATTATCCTTCTCTGATGATGTTTTTTCTCTTTCAGAACTTTTCTCTTTCAGAACTTTTCTTCATCAGATATTGACACTAACAAATCTACTTTTTTATTTTTTTATTAGAGTACATTTGTTTTTTGTTGAAAAGGTATTGATTATTTTGGATATTGAGGTAACTAGTTCTTTTTCAAAACTAGCTAACATTTTATTTCTGCTTATTTTATCTTCTGTGTCTTCAGAGATTTTTTTCCATTCCTTCATACTAGGGAATGGAATAGACTGACAATTTTCTTCAAAGGTTTTAAATTATATTCTTTGCCGGCAGTTAAATTCAATTTTGAGGGTTCTCCAATTTAATGGGGCTATCTCTACTCCTGCTAAATTATGCTATTGTTTCTATAGCAAAATAGTATTTATTTATTTTTTAAATGGTTGTATCCTATTTAAGGAAAAAAAAAATATTTTCAGGTACTTTTCTTGGACCTGTAATTTATTTGGATGATGTTGCTTTTGCTCCATTTTTTCTGTTTACTTTAAAGATCAAGTATCAGATTATGTATTATTTAGCATTGTTAAGGGACAAAGTCTACTGCTCATTTGAGGTTCAGACTGGGTGCTGTTGCATTTGTCTTGTTGTCTTGCATTTTTGTTTATGCAAGTCCGGTGTGTTCTGGTCCCTTAACTGGATTAACATGCTAATAATTTTATTTGTTTCTTCATTTTTATTGAATATTTTCACAAATGAGGTTTAATCTATATCTTTAGCTGTTTTTTAGCTAGAAGAAATTTTGTGATTTCTAAAAAATCCTTATTTCTTTTTTTCCAAGATAATCAATTATTTGATTCTTATTGGATTCAATTCTTAACTGTTACTCTGGGCTTCAAGATTAAGTTCTTAGACTAAAACTTTAAGCTTATTTTAGTTTGGTTGTTCTTACTAAAGAACAAAATTCTAAATTCTTACCCAAGTAACATGTTTTTATTTAGAAGTTTTTTTGGTTCTATTCGGTCCAAAATTCTTAGATTTTGGGTACAAAATAAAATTTGAAGTAAAACCGTCTGTGAGAAGTCTTTTTCACTCTATTATATTCCAGCTATTCCAGTAAGGCTAGCGCTTTCCTTAATGTGTTTCAGTCCCATATATTTTGGGTAATGTTGAAGTGCGGTTGATCACCTGTTGAGGATCAAGCGCTGCTCAGATCTGGAATCTTCTGGGGTATTCCAGTTCCATTTTTAGGATCTGGGTTTTGGGGTTTTATTCAAACTATTCATTGTTCCAAAGATAGAAAATCTTTTTATTATATAAATGTACCATCTTTTAGATTGGTATTTATATGGTCTATTCTGACTTTTTTTGGTCAGTGATAGCATTATTTGTTATCATTAGATACAATAGATGCATATCTTCATTTCTGTTTTCATTCAGATTATTTTTATTTTCTGAGACTACTGAATCTCATATGATTCAATTTTGTTTTTTCAAGACATGGTTAGAGGATCTTTTTATCAAAAGCTCTTGATTCCTCACACAAGGGTCACCTTTTTTAGGTTTCCAGATAGATTGTGTCACTGTCTTTGTCTCTAACAGATAAGTGATTTTTTTCTTATTGGGTTCCGTCTGTCGGTACCTTCAGTCTCTATTATTTCCTTCAGTTGCTATATATGCATGGAAATTTAGGTCTTATGGCTGCAGCATTGGATTCATTTTCCTTTGCTCATTTTCATAGAAAACCTTTCCAGTTTTTTATGCTGCATAATGGTGCAGGGATTCTAGGATTTCACTTTTTAAATCTTCGAATTCTATGTTTATCTATCTTTGATTCGGTGGTTAAGATCACCATCATTTAGTTCTACAGGTCTCTTCGATTCTTTCAACCTGGACCATGATCTCTATAGATGCGAGTCTTTTAGGTTGGGAGGCTGTCTGAGGTTCTCTGTCAGCACAAGGGGTTTGGAAATCTCAGGAGGCGAGATTACCATTTGATATTTTGGAACTCTGTGCATTCCCAGAGTTCTTCAGTTGGTTTCTTTTGAAGAAGAGACGTTTATTGTTTTTTTCAGACATTATCACATCTGTGGTGTATGTCAATCATCAGGGTGTGACTATCAGTCTTTAGACTGTGACAAAGTATCTCGGATATTTGCTTGGGCTAAATCCAGCTCCTATCTAAATTCTGGGGTCCTTTTCCCAGGTAGAGACGTTTGGGAAGCGGATTATCTCTGTTAATCAAGCTTTACATCCGGGAGAATGATCTTTACCCAGATATGTTTTTCAATTTTTCAGATGTGAGGGCTTCCAGAAATAGATCTGTTGGCCTCTCGTCTTAACAAGGAATTTCCCAGGGGCCTATTTCAGGTCCGGGGATCCTCAGGCGGAAGTAGCGTATGCATTAACACTTCCTTGGAATTATCATTCTGTCTATATCTTCTGCCTCTAGTTCTTCAAAAATTCTAATGGAGCGTTCGTTTGTACTGCTGGTGGTTCCAGCATGGCCTCACAGGTTTTGGTATGCGGATCTCATTCGGATGGCCAGTTGCCAACCTTGGACATTTCCGTTAAGACCAGACCTTTTATCTCAAGGCCCATTTTTCCATCAGGATCTCAAATCATTTAATTTGAAGATATGGAGATTGAACATTTGCTTCTTAGTCATAGAGGTTTCTCTCACTCAGTGATTAATAATGTTACAGGTTTGTAAATCTGTCTCTAGAAAGATTTATTATCGAGTTTGGAAGACTTTCATTTCTTGGTGTTCTTCTCATAAATTCTTTTGGCATTCTTTTAGAATTCCTAGAATTTTACAATTTTTCAGGTTGGTTTTGTCTGCAAGTTATTTGAAAGGACAAATCTCTACTCTTTCTGTTCTTTTTCACAGAAAGATTGCTATTCATTATGATATTCATTGTTTTGTACAGGCTTTGGTTTGTATCAAGCCTGTCATTAAGTCAATATCTCCTCCTTGGAGTCTCAATTTGGTACTGAGGGCTTTACAGGCTCCTCCGTTTGAACCTTTGCGTTCTCTGGACATTAAAATTACTTTCTTGGAAAGTATTGTTCCTTTTGGTTATCTCTTCTGCTAGAAGAGTTTCTGAGTTTTCTGCTCTTGTGGATTTCCTTTTCTGATTTTTCATCAGGGTAAGGCAGTGTTCCTTCCTGTTATTCATTATTTTGTTCAGGCTTTGGTTCTTATCAAACCTGTCATTAAGCCAATTTCTCCTCCTTGGAGTTTTAATTTGGTTCTAAAGGCTTTACAGGCTCTTCTATTTGAGTATATGTTTTCTCTAGACATTATTTACTTTCATGGAAAGTATTGTTCTTTTTAGACATCTCTTCAGCTAGAACAATTTTTAATTATCTGTTCTTTCTTGTGAGTCTCCTTTTTTCTGATTTTTTTTCATCAGGATAAGGTGGTTTTTGTATCCTCATTTCAATTTTTACCTAAAGTTGTGATTTCTATCAACATTAGGGAGGAATTATTGTCTTTTACTAAGACTTCTTTGGTAAGATTCTTACATTCTTTGGATATGGTAAGAGTTTTGAAATCTTATGTTGAAGCTATTCAGATTTCAGATAGTCTTCTAGTCTATTTGTTATCTTTTTTGGTGTTAGGAAGGTCAAAAGGCTTCTGCCATTTATTTGGCATCTTGCTTAAACTTTTGATTCATCATGCTTATTTGGAGTCGGGTGGATTCCCGCCTCGGAGGATTATGGCTCATTCTACTAGGTAAGTTTCTACTTCCTGGGCTTTTTAAGAATGAAGCTTCTGTTGATCAGATTTGCAAAGCAATGACTTGGTCTTCTTTGCATACTTTTACTATATTCTACCATTTTGATGTTTTCTCTTCTTTAGAAGCAGTTTTGGTAGAATGGTACTTCAGGCAGCTGTTTCAGTTTGATTCTTCTGCTTATATTTTCAGTTTTTTTCATTATAAAAATTTAAACTTTTTTGATTTTGGTACTGGATTAATTTTTCAGCGGAATTGGCTGTCTTTATTTTATCCCTCCCTCTCTAGTGACTCTTGCGTGGAAGTTCCACATCTTGGGTATTTATTATCCCATACGTAACTAGCTCATGGACTCTTGCTAATTACATGAAAGAAAACATAATTTATGTAAGAACTTACCTGATAAATTCATTTCTTTCATATTAGCAAGAGTCCATGAGGCCCACCCTTTTTTGTGGTGGTTATGATTTTTTGTATAAAGCACAATTATTCCAATTCCTTATTTTTTTGATGCTTTCGCTCCTTTTTTTATCACCCCACTTCTTGGCTATTCGTTAAACTGAATTGTGGGTGTGGTGAGGGGTGTATTTATAGGCATTTTAAGGTTTGGGAAACTTTGCCCCTCCTGGTAGGAATGTATATCCCATACGTCACTAGCTCATGGACTCTTGCTAATATGAAAGAAATGAATTTATCAGGTAAGTTCTTACATAAATTATGTTTTTAAAACTTAGATATATATATATATCTATCTAGCTATATATATATCTATATATGATATACAAGTAGAATCCCAGATAAAGATATATCCAGGAAGCTCTAGGTCCACCAGCGCTCCAGATAAAAGGTATAGTAATTAAACCCCAAAGATGATAATAAATATAGTGAATTAAAACTGTGTATGCAAATGGTTGCAGCTAACCTAGGTCGAAGGGAGATTCTCTATATCCTCCCCTCTAAAAAAAATTTATGAAATAGAATAAGAAGGTTAGCGCTGCCTAGCATATAATACATCAAAAACATATATAAATAAGAAAATATTTACATGAAATACCACATAAATAGATATTAAAATAAACGTTGAAAATAAATGTGCATAAATGGTGATAAAAAAGTCCTTAAACACAAAGGTAAAAGCACATAAACAGTTCATATGAATCCAGTACTTAAAACTTCCAATCCCCCTATGGGTGTGCACTTACTTGAACTGACCTCAATCAATATGAGGTAAGTAGAGACTTAATCACTTGTCAAAACCCGTTGTCTGCAGAAGCCTCTTGTATGGAATAAAAAACACCCGTAGATTAAACCTACTTACCTCATTAATTGAGGTCTCTTTTGTGCGTAGGTTTAATCTACGGGTGTTTTTATTCTATTAAATAAAAGGTTAATGCACTATCAGTGTGTCCCTTTTTTTGTATTTTATGGCACCATATTGAAATTCTACCTCACTCTACCGTAAGAGGATCTGAAAGTTTTTATCCGTGAACACTCCAAGTTTTAAAGGTGTTTCTTTATTCCATACAAGAGGCTTCTGCAGACAACGGGTTTTGACAAGTGATTACGTTTCTCTACTTACCTCATATTGATTGAGGTCAGTTCAAGTAAGTGCACACCCATAGGGGGATTGGAAGTTTTAAGAAGTACTGGATTCATATGAACTGTTTATGTACTTTTACCTTTGTGTTTAAGGACTTTTATCACCATTTATGCACATTTATTTTCAACGTTTATTTTAATATCTATTTATGTGGTATTTCATGTAAATATTTTCTTATTTATATATGTTTTTTTATGTATTATATGCTAGGCAGCGCTAACCTTCTTATTCTATTTCATATATATAATTAATTAATTTTAATAACAGAAGGTTAAACAATAAGATACATTTTCACAGCCTTCTTTGCTCATATTTACCAAGGGTGTCAATATTAGTGGAGGACACTATCTATATTTTTAAACAAAAATTTTTTTGCGGTAGACTGTCTCTTTATGTGCAGCATTTCGTGCTTAGTTGCTCGTTAATGAGATACATTTTGAAAACAGCAGAGGTCTGTGACTTTTGGCTAGTTTTTGTGCTATAGATATATTTGGTAAAAAAAAAGTGCCACACACACATTAGAATATGCGCAAATATTTGTGTGTTGCACTTTTTCTTAAAGAACCAAAAATAACTGAATGCTGCAGACAATATGTCATATGCTTGCAGGCAACGGCATATACACATATATTTGATAAAGTGAGACACTGACAAATCCAGCGTAGATAATTTCCGAATGCTGCAGCCCACGTCATATGCGCGCACATAAACTTTTTAGAATAACAAATATCTTGTTACATGGGCATACTTCGGATATATTGCATGTTCAGTTCCAGACCACCGCAATAAAGCAAATATAGCAAAGTTGAGTCACTATTTTTTTGTTTCCCAGTGCATATTAAAGTTATGTTTACACTATACTGCAGTCTATTAAAGGGACAGTAAACTTAAAAAATGTTACATAATTCTGCACATATTGTACTATTATCTTAGCGACCGCTTTAGAAATATATATATTTTTTTAGATATTAGCCCCCAATGTTAACCCCTTAATGACCGAGGACGTGCAGGGTACGTCCTCTTAAAAAAGTCACTTAACGACCAAGGACGTACCCTGCACGTCCTCGGTTTGGAAAGCAGCTGGAAGCGATCCTGATCACTTCCAGCTGATTTCCGGTTATTGCAGGATGCCTCGATATTGAGGCATCCTGCAATAACATTTTTTACCCCTCCGGTGCAGAGAGAGCCACTCTGTGGCCCTCTCTGCACCGGACATCGATGGCCGCATTCGTTGGTGGGTGGGAGCTGAAGTGGGAGGTGGGTGGGCGGCCATCGATGGCTTCTTAGTGAGAGAGGGGGTCGGGATCGGTTGCGGTATCGCCGGGGGCGCGCACGGGCGCGCGCGCGTGCACGGGGGTGGCGGGCGGGCGCGTGCACGGGGCGGGAGCGGGTGGGAACCGCTACACTACAGAAAAAAGGTACAAGTTGAATATATAATTAACTTATTTTTTTGAAAGCATCTAAGGGATCAGGAAGGGGTGGGGGGTTGGTATTGGGGGGGGGAAGCTACACTACAGAAAAGGGGCATTTTCTCCAACATAGGTGTGTCCGGTCCACGGCGTCATCCTTACTTGTGGGATATTCTCTTCCCCAACAGGAAATGGCAAAGAGCCCAGCAAAGCTGGTCACATGATCCCTCCTAGGCTCCGCCTACCCCAGTCATTCTCTTTGCCGTTGTACAGGCAACATCTCCACGGAGATGGCTTAGAGTTTTTTAGTGTTTAACTGTAGTTTTTCATTATTCAATCAAGAGTTTGTTATTTTCAAATAGTGCTGGTATGTACTATTTACTCAGAAACAGAAAAGAGATGAAGAATTCTGTTTGTATGAGGAAAATGATTTTAGCAACCGTAACTAAAATCCATGGCTGTTCCACACAGGACTGTTGAGAGCAATTAACTTCAGTTGGGGGAACAGTGTGCAGTCTCTTGCTGCTTGAGGTATGACACATTCTAACAAGACGATGTAATGCTGGAAGCTGTCATTTTCCCTATGGGATCCGGTAAGCCATTTTTATTAAGATAGTAAATAAGGGCTTCACAAGGGCTTATTAAGACTGTAGACTTTTTCAGGGCTAAATCGATTCATTATTAACACATATTTAGCCTTGAGGAATCATTTATTCTGGGTATTTTGATATGATTATATCGGCAGGCACTGTTTTTGACACCTTATTCTTTAGGGGCTTCCCTAATCATAGTCAGAGCCTCATTTTCGCGCCGGTAATGGCGCACTTGTTTTTGAGGACAGCATGGCATGCAGCTGCATGTGTGTGGAGCTCTGATACATAGAAAAGTCATTCTGAAGGCATCATTTGGTATCGTATTCCCCTTTGGGCTTGGTTGGGTCTCAGCAAAGCAGATTCCAGGGACTGTAAAGGGGTTAAATATAAAAACGGCTCCGGTTCCGTTATTTTAAGGGTTAAAGCTTCCAAATTTGGTGTGCAATACTTTTAAGGCTTTAAGACACTGTGGTGAAATTTTGGTGAATTTTGAACAATTCCTTCATACTTTTTCGCAATTGCAGTAATAAAGTGTGTTTAGTTTAAAATTTAAAGTGACAGTAACGGTTTTATTTTAAAACGTTTTTTGTGCTTTGTTATCAAGTTTATGCCTGTTTAACATGTCTGAACTACCAGATAGATTGTGTTCTGAATGTGGGGAAATCAAGGTTCCTTCTCATTTAACTATATGTATTTTATGTCATAAAAAATTTAGTAAAAATGATGCCCAAGATGATTCCTCAAGTGAGGGGAGTAAGCATGGTACTGCATCATCCCCTACTTCGTCTACACCAGTCTTGCCCATACAGGAGGCCCCTAGTACATCTAGTGCGCCAATACTCCTTACTATGCAACATTTAACGGCTGTAATGGATAATTCTATCAAAAACATTTTAGCCAATATGCCCACTTATCAGCGAAAGCGCGACTGCTCTGTTTTAGAAAATTCTGTAGAGCATGAGAACGCTGATGATATGGTTTCTGAAGGGCCCCTACACCAGTCTGAGGGGGCCAGGGAGGTTTTGTCTGAGGGAGAAATTTCAGATTCAGGAAACATTTCTCAACAAGCTGAACCTGATGTGATTAATTTTAAATTTAAGTTGGAACATCTCCGCGCTCTGCTTAAGGAGGTGTTATCCAATTTGGATGATTGTGATTATCTGGTCATTCCAGAACCACTATGTAAAATAGAAAAGTTCTTAGAGGCCCCGGGGCCCCCCGAAGCTTTTCCTATATCCAAGCGGGTGGCGTACATTGTTAGTAAAGAATGGGACAGGCCCGGTATACCTTTAGTACCTTCCCCCATATTTATAAAATTGTTTTCCTATAGTCGACCCCAGAAAGGACTGATGGCAGACAGTCCCCAAGGTCGAGGGGGCGGTTTCTACTCTACACAAGCGCGCCACTATACCCATAGAAGATAGTTGTGCTTTCCAAGATCCTATGGATAAAAAATTAGAAGGTCTGCTAAAGATGTTTGTTCAGCAAGGTTCCCTTCTACATCCAATTGCATGCATTGTCCCTGTCACTGCAGCCGCGTGTTTCTAGTTTGATGAGCTAGGAAAGGCGATTATTAGTAATTCTTCTTCTTATGAGGAGATTATGGACAGAATTCGTGCTCTTAAATTGGCTAATTATTTCACCCTAGACGCCACCTTGCAATTGGCTAGGTTAGCGGCGAAAAAATTCTGGGTTTTGCTATTGTGGCGCAGAGCGCTTCGGTTAAAATCTTGGACAGCGGATGCGTCTTCCAAGAACAAATTGCTTGACATTCCTTTCAAGGGGAAAACACTCTTTGGCCCTGACTTGAAAGAGATTATCTCTGATATCACTGGGGGCAAGGGCCACGCCCTTCCTCGGGATAGGTCTTTTCAAGACCAAAAATAAACCTAAGTTTAAGCAGGAAGGTAATACTTCTCAAGCCAATCCAGCCTGGAGACCTATGCAAGGCTGGAACATAGGAAAGCAGGCCAGGAAACCTGCCACTGCTACCAAGACAGCATGAAATGCGGGCCCCCGATCCGGGACCGGATCTGGTGGGGGGCAGACTCTCTCTCTTCGCTCAGGCTGGGGCAAGAGATGTTCTGGATCCTTGGGCGTTAGAAATAGTCTCCCAAGGTTATTCTCTGGAGTTCAAGGGGCTTCCTCCTAGGGGGAGGTTCCACAGGTCTCAGTTGTCTTCAGACCACATAAGAAGACAGGCATTCTTACATTGGGTAAAAGACCTGCTAAAAATGGGAGTGATTCATCCTGTTCCATTAGGAGAACAAGGGATGGGGTTCTACTCCAATCTGTTCATAGTTCCCAAAAAAGAGGGAACGTTCAGACCAATCTTCGATCTCAAGATCTTGAACAAGTTTCTCAAGGTTCCATCGTTCAAGATGGAAACCATTCGAACACTTCTTCCTTCCATCCAGGAAGGTCAATTCATGACCAAGGTGGATTTCAAGGATGCGTATCTACATATTCCTATCCACAAGGAACATTATCGGTTCCTAAGGTTTGCATTCCTGGACAAGCATTTCCAGTTCGTGGCGTTTTCTTTCGCATTAGCCACTGCTCCTAGGTTTTTCTCATAGGTACTAGGGTCCCTTCTGGCGGTGCTAAGACCAAGGGGCATTGCTGTAGTACCTTACTTGGACGACATTCTGATTCGAGCGTCGTCCCTTCCTCAAGTATAGGCTCACACGGACATTGTCCTGGCCTTTCTCAGATCTCACGGATGGAAAGTGAACGTGGAAAAGAGTTCTCTATCTCCGTCAACGAGGGTTCCCTTCTTGGGAACTATAATAGACTCCTTAGAAATGAGGATTTTTCTGACAGAAGCCAGAAAAACAAAACTTCTAGACTCTTGTCGGATACTTCATTCCGTTCCTCTTCCTTCCATAGCGCAGGGCATGGAAGTGATAGGTTTGATGGTAGCGGCACTGGACATAGTTCCTTTTGTGCGCATTCATCTAAGACCATTACAACTGTTCATGCTCAGTCAGTGGAATGGGGACTATTCAGACTTGTCTCCGAAGATACAAGTAAATCAGAGGACCAGAGACTCATTCCGTTGGTGGCTGTCCCTGGACAACCTGTCACAAGGGATGACCTTCTGCAGACCAGAGTGGGTCATTGTCACGACCGACGCCAGTCTGATGGGCTGGGGCGCGGTCTGGGGATCCCTGAAAGCTCAGGGTCTTTGGTCTCGGGTAGACTCTCTTCTACCGATAAATATTCTGGAACTGAGCGCGATATTCAATGCTCTCAAAGCTTGGCCTCAGCTAGCGAGGGCCAAGTTCATACATCAACCATCAGGGGGGAACAAGGAGTTCCCTAGCGATGGAAGAAGTGACCAAAATCATTCTATGGGCGGAGTCTCACTCCTGCCACCTGTCTGCTATCCACATCCCAGGAGTGGAAAATTGGGAAGCGGATTTTCTGAGTCGTCAGACATTGCATCCGGGGGAGTGGGAACTCCATCCGGAAATCTTTGCCCAAGTCACTCAACCGTGGGGCATTCCAGACATGGATCTGATGGCCTCTCGTCAGAACTTTAGAGTTCCTTACTACGGGTACAGATCCAGGGATCCCAAGGCGGCTCTAGTGGATGCACTAGTAGCACCTTGGACCTTCAAACTAGCTTATGTGTTCCCGCCGTTTCCTCTCATCCCCAGGCTGGTAGCCAGGATCAATCAGGAGAGGGCGTCGGTGATTTTGATAGCTCCTGCGTGGCCACGCAGGACTTGGTATGCAGATCTGGTGAATATGTCATCGGCTCCACCATGGAAGCTACCTTTGAGACGAGACCTTCTTGTTCTAGGTCCGTTCGACCCACTCCAGCTGACTGCTTGGAGATTGAACGCTTGATCTTATCAAAGCGAGGGTTCTCAGATTCTGTTATTAATACTCTTGTTCAGGCCTGAAAGCCTGTAACCAGAAAAATTACCACATAATTTGGTATATCTGTTGGTGTGAATCTGCAGGATTCCCTTGGGACAAGGTTAAGATTCCTAAGAGTCTATCCTTCCTTCGAGAAGGATTGGAAAAAGGATTATCTGCAAGTTCCTTGATGGGACAGATTTCTGCCTTGTCCGTGTTACTTCACAAAAAGCTGGCAGCTGTGCCAGATGTTCTAGCCTTTGTTCAGGCTCTGGTTAGAATCAAGCCTGTTTACAAAATTTTTGACTCCTACTTGGAGTCTCAACCTAGTTCTTTCAGTTCTTCAGGGGGTTCCGTTTGAACCCTTACATTCCGTTGATATTAAGTTATTATCTTGGAAAGTTTGTTTTTGGTTGCAATTTCTTCTGCTAGAAGAGTTTCAGAATTATCTGCTCTGCAGTGTTCTTCTCCTTATCTGGAGTTCCATGCAGATAAGGTGGTTTTGCGTACTAAACCTGGTTTTCTTCCAAAAGTTGTTTCTAACAAAGACATTAACCAGGAGATAGTTGTACCTTTCTTTGTGTCCTAATCCAGTTTCAAAAAAGGAACGTTTGTTGCACAACTTGAATGTAGTTCGTGCTCTCAAATTTTACTTAGCAGCTACTAAGGATTTCAGACAAACTTTGTCTTTGTTTGTTGTTTATTCTGGTAAACGGAGAGGTCAAAAAGCAACTTCTACCTCTCTCTCCTTCTGGATTGAAAGCATTATCCGATTGGCTTATGAGACTGCCGGACGGCAGCCTCCTGAAAGAATCACAGCTCACTCCACTAGGGCTGTGGCTTCCACATGGGCCTTCAAGAACGAGGCTTCTGTTGATCAGATATGTAGGGCAGCGACTTGGTCTTCACTGCACACTTTTACCAAATTTTACAAGTTTGATACTTTTGCTTCTTCTGAGGCTATTTTTGGGAGAAGGGTTTTGCAAGCCGTGGTGCCTTCCATTTAGGTGACCTGATTTGCTCCCTCCCTTCATCCGTGTCCTAAAGCTTTGGTATTGGTTCCCACAAGTAAGGATGACGCCGTGGACCGGACACACCTATGTTGGAGAAAACAGAATTTATGTTTACCTGATAAATTTCTTTCTCCAACGGTGTGTCCGGTCCACGGCCCGCCCTGGTTTTTTTAATCAGGTCTGATAATTTATTTTCTTTAACTACAGTCACCACGGTACCATATGGTTTCTCCTATGCAAATATTCCTCCTTAACGTCGGTCGAATGACTGGGGTAGGCGGAGCCTAGGAGGGATCATGTGACCAGCTTTGCTGGGCTCTTTGCCATTTCCTGTTGGGGAAGAGAATATCCCACAAGTAAGGATGACGCCGTGGACCGGACACACCGTTGGAGAAAGAAATTTATCAGGTAAACATAAATTCTGTTTTTTTTATATTTAACCGCATATTTTTCACTAAAATGGGTACTGGCAGACAGCTGCCAGTACCCAAGATGGCGCACATTAAGTCAGAGGGGGAGGGTTAGAGAGCTGTTTGGTGGGGGATCAGTGAGGTTGGGGGCTAATGGGGATCCTACACATAAGCATATGTAAATATGCTAAAAAAAAAAGCACAAAAAAGCCAAAATTCTCCTTTTATTTTAGTACTGGCAGAGTTTCTGCCAGTACTTAAGATGGCGGGGACATTTGTGGGGTAGGGGAGGGAAGAGAGATGTTTGGGAGGGATCAGGGGGTCTGATGTTTCAGGTGGGAGGCTGATCTCTACACTAAAGCTAAAATTAACCCTGCAAGCTCCCTACAAGCTACCTAATTAACCCCTTCACTGCTAGCCATAATACACGTGTGATGCGCAGCGCCATTTAGCAGCATTCTAATTACCAAAAAGCAACGCCAAAGTCATATATGTCTGCTATTTCTGAACAAAGGGGATCCCAGAGAAGCATTTACAACCATTTGTGCCATAATTGCACAAGCTGTTTGTAAATGATTTCAGTGAGAAACCTAAAATTGTGAAAAATGTAACATTTTTTTTAATTTGATCGCATTTGGCGGTGAAATGGTGGCATGAAATATACCAAAATGGGCCTAGATCAATACTTGGGGTTGTCTACTACACTACACTAAAGCTAAAAATACCCCAAAAAGCTCCTTACATGCTTCCTAATTAACCCCTTCACTGCTGGGCATAATACACGTGTGGTGGGCAGTGGCATTTAGCGGCCTTCTAATTACCAAAAAGCAAAGCCAAAGCCATATATGTCTGCTATTTCTGAACAAAGGGGATCCCAGAGAAGAATTTACAACCATTTATGCCATAATTGCACAAGCAGTTTGTAAATAATTTCAGTGAGAAACTGAAAGTTTGTGAAAAAATTTGTGAAAAAGTGAACGATTTTTTGTATTTGATCGCATTTGGCGGTGAAATGGTGGCATGAAATATACCAAAATGGGCCTAGATCAATACTTTGGGATGTCTTCTAAAAAAAAATATATACATGTCAAGGGATATTCAGGTATTCCTGAAAGATATCAGTGTCCCAATGTAACTAGCACTAATTTTGAAAAAAAATGGTTTGAAAATAGCAAAGTGCTACTTGTATTTATGGCCCTATAAGTTACAAAAAAAGCAAAGAACATGTAAACATTGGGTATTTCTAAACTCAGGACAAAATTTAGAAACTATTTAGCATGGGTGTTTTTTGGTGGTTGTAGATATGTAACAGATTTTGGGGTTCAAAGTTAGAAAAAGTGTGTTTTTTTCCATTTTTCCTCATATTTTATAAATTATTTTATAGTAAATGATAAGATATGATGAAAATAATGGTATTTTTAGAAAGTCCATTTAATGGCGAGAAAAACGGTATATAATATGTGTGGGTACAGTAAATGAGTAAGAGGAAAATTTCAGCTAAACACAAACACCGCAGAAATGTAAAAATAGCCTTGGTCCCAAACGGACAGAAAATGGAAAAGTGCTCTGGTCACTAAGGGGTTAAACTTACCTCGTTTCCTCTCCAGGTTTTCTGATTAGATCTTAGCGGTTTGCGTGTACTCTGTCTATTCACGATGCGCCCGATCGCTATTGAACTACCAGAGCGGGAGTGAGCTACATAGCTACATTTAGTTAAATAGCGTGATCGGGCGCACTGTGAATAGACAGTGGGACCGCATTTGAAAGGAAGACCTGATCAGAGTCTAGAGAGGAAAGGAGTTAAGTAACTTTGGGGGCTATAAATGCTAAAATCTTTTGATTTTTTTAATGCTGTTGCTAAGATAATGTTACATAATTCTGCACTATATGCAGTATTATGTAACATTATTTCTTTCATGTAAATGGCAAGAGTCCATAAGCTAGTGACGTATGGGATATACATTCATACCAGGAGGGGCAAAGTTTCCCAAACCTCAAAATGCCTATAAATACACCTCCTACCACACACATGCTTCAGTTTTTACAAACTTTGCCTCCTATGGAGGTGGTGAAGTAAGTTTTTGTACTTGATTTTTATGATTTTTTCTATGATAAGCGCTTCTAAGCATTCTGAAGCCCAATTCCTCCGAGTACAGTGTTTGTGAGAGGGATGTGAAGAGAGTATTGCCTGATGATTTTTATGGTTTTCACTCATGGGAAATCTTTTCAAGGGTTCTCTGTTATCGGTCGTAGGGATTCATCTCCTACCTCCCTTTTCAGATCGACTAATACCATTACCTCTGCTAAGTAGTTTTTTGTCTGCTATATGTGGATTAGTGTCTTCTGTAAGTATGTATCATTATTTAAGACACTCAGCTATGGCGCTTTGTTTTATTATAAAGTTTTAAATATATGTATTTACTTATATTTGTCATGAGTCAGGTCTATGTGTATTTCCCTTTGAAGTCTAGCAGTTTCAGTATGAGAATCATGTTTGAGGAAGTAATTTTTTTAATATTTTCTTACCTGGGGTTTAGTCTTTTTTCCAATATGACTTGTTTTTCCTTAAAGGGACACTGAACCCACATTTTTTCTTTTGGGATTCAGATAGGGCATGCCATATTAGGCAACTTTCTAATTTAGTCCTATTATCAAATTATCTTCATTCTCTTGGTTTCTTTATTTGAAATGCAAGAATGTAAGTTTAGATGCCGGCCCATTTTTGGTGAACAAATTCATCCACCAATAAACAAGTGCTTTCCATGTTCCTGAACCAAAAAAATAGCTTAGATGACTTCTTTTTCAAATAAAATAAGCAAGAGAACGAAGAAAAATTAATAGGAGTCAATTAAAAAGTTGCTTAAAATTGCATGCTCTATCTGAATCACGAAAGAAAAAATTTGGCTTCAGTGTCCCTTTAATGCTAATGCTGTTATTTATTGCATCATTTTTGGTGCAAAAACTTCCCCCCACAAATTTGCGTGTCTAGTGTCGCAAGTTTTGTAATTTACTGCGTCTTTATTGACGTTAGGTTGTTTTGGCACGAAGTCGCGCTTGTTATGACGCGAGTTGCGTCATTTCCGGATGTTGATTGGCGCCACTTCCTTTATGCTCCCTGCTCTCTTTATATTTTAGAGGGCTATGCTGTTTACTTTTCTGCATATTTAGCATATGCATTTTTCCCATTCCTGAAACTACTATATGAGGAAATTGGTTGTTTTTTTTACATTTTGCAAGATGTCTGTCTGATCCTGTCTCAGAAGCTACTGTAGGAACCATGCTGCCTGAGCACAGTTCTACCAAAGCTGTTTATCAAAGCTGTTTATCTGTTGTAAGCAAGCTGAGATATCTCCAGCTATATTATGTAACAGTTGTCATGGTAAGCTTTTGCATGCCGATAATGTTTCTATTAGTACTAGTACAGCACCTGTTCCCTCAACATCTAATGTACATGATATCCCTGTTGATATGAAAAATTATATTGCTGATACAATACAGAAGGCTATGTTTGCTATTCCACCTTCTAATAAATGTAAAAGGTCTTTTCAAACTTCTCATAAAACTGATGAAATTTGTGATGATCGACAACATACTGAAATATCCTCCTCTGAAGAGGATCTCTCTAGTTCAGAAGATTCTACTTCAGACATTGAAATGGATAAATCTTATCTTTTTAAGATTGAATATATTCGGTCTTTGTTGAAAGAAGTATTGGTTACTTTGGGTATTGAGGAGTGCATTTGTTGTAAAAGTGTAGAAATTATTCCACCAAATGTCATTTGTAATAGTTGTCATGATAAACTTTTACATGCAGATAGTGTTTCCATCAGTAATAGTACATTGCCAGTTGCAGTTCCTTCAACTTCTAATGTACATGATATACCTGTAAATTTTAAAGAATTTGTTTCTGATTCTATTCTGAAGGCTTTGTCTGCATTTCCACCTTCTAATAAACGTAAAAGGTCTTTTAAAACTTCTCATTTAGCTGATGAAATTTCAAATGACCAGCAACATAATAATGTATCCTCTTCTGATGAGGATCTATCTGATTCAGAAGATCCTTCCTCAGACATTGACACTGACAAATCTACTTATTTATTTAAAATAGAGTATATGCGTTCTTTATTAAAAGAAGTGTTAATTACTTTGGATATTGAGGTAACCAGTCCTATTGACGTTCAGTCTAATAAACGTTTAAATGCTGTTTTTAAACCTCCTGTGGTTTCCCCAGGGTTTTTTCCTATTCCTGAGGCTATTTCTGATATGATTTCTAGGGAATGGAATAAGCCAGGTACTTCTTTTATTCCTTCTTCAAGGTTTAAAAATTTGTATCCTTTAACAGCAAAATCTATAGAGTTTTGGGAAAAAATCCCCAAAGTTGATGGGGCTATTTCTACTCTTGCTAAACGTACCACTATTCCTATGGAAGATAGTACTTCCTTTAAGGATCCTTTAGATAGGAAGCTTGAATCTTATCTAAGGAAGGCCTATTTATATTCAGGTCATCTTCTCAGACCTGCTATTTCTTTGGCTGATGTTGCGGCTGCCTCAACTTTTTGGTTGGAGAATTTAGTGCAACTAGAATTGGATCCTGACATATCTAGCATTACTCGCTTACTGCAACATGCTAATCATTTTATTTGTGATGCCATTTTTGATATTATCAAAATTGATGTTAGATCCATGTCTTTAGCTGTATTAGCTAGAAGAGCTTTGTGGCTTAAATCTTGGAATGCTGATATGACATCTAAATCTAGATTACTATCTCTTTCCAAGGTAATAATTTATTTGGTTCTCAGTTGGATTCTATTATTTCAACTATCACTGGAGGAAAAGGCGTTTTTCTGCCTCAGGATAAAAAACCTAAGGGTAAATCTAAGGCTTCTAACCGTTTTCGTTCCTTTCGTCAGAATAAGGAACAAAAACTCAATCCTCCTCCCAAGGAATCTGCTTCCAATTGTAAGCCTTGCTCAAATTGGAATAAATCCAAGCCATTTAGGAAACCAAAGTCTGCCCCTAAGTCCGCATGAAGGTGAGGCCCTCATTCCAGCTCAGCTGGTAGGGGGCATATCAATGATTTTGGACAGATTTTATCCAAAAATCCTTGAAAAACCTTAGATTCAGAGCATTGTCTCTCAAGGGTATCGAATAGGATTCAAGTAAGACCTCCTGTGAGAAGATTTTTTTCTCTCACGCATCCCTGTAAATCCAGTAAAAGCTCAGGCTTTTCTGAAGTGTGTTTCAGACCTGGAGTCTTTAGGGGTAATCATGCCAGTTCCTCCTCAGGAACAAGGTTTGGGGTTTTATTCAAACCTATTCATTGTACCAAAGAAAGAAAATTTATTCAGACCAGTTCTGGATCTGAAAATTTTGAATCGTTATGTAAGAGTACCAACTATCAAGATGGTGACTATAAGGAGTATTCTGCCTTTTGTTCAGCGAGGACATTATATGTCCTCAATAGACTTGCAGGATGCATAGCTTCATATTCCGATTCATCCAGAACACTATCAGTTTCTGAGATTCTCTTTTCTAGACAAGCATTACCAATTTGTTGCTCTTCCATTTGGCTTAGCAACAGCTCCAAGGATCTTTTCAAAGGTTCTGGGTGCCCTATTATCTGTAATCAGAGAACAGGGTATTGCAGTGTTTCCTTATTTGGACGATATTTGGTACTAGCTTAGTCTTTACATACTGCAGAATCTCACATGAATCAACTAGTGTTGTTTCTTCGGAAACATGGTTGGAGGATCAATTTACCAAAAAGTTTCTTGATTCCTCAGACAAGGGTCACCTTTTTAGGCTTCCAGATAGATTCAGTGTCCATGACTCTGTCTCTACCAGACAAGAGACATTTAAAATTGGTTGCAGCATGCCGGCACCTTCAGTCTCAGTCATTCCCTTCAGTGGCTATGTGCATGGAAGTTTTAGGTCTCATGACTGCAGCATCGGACGCGATCCCCTTTGCTCGTTTTCACATGAGACCTCTTCCGCTTTGCATGCTGAATCAATGGTGCAGGGATTATACAAAGATATCACAATTAATATCCTTGAATCCCAATGTACGACACTCTCTGACATGGTGGATAGATCACCATCGTTTGGTTCAAGGGGCTTCTTTTGTTCGGCCAACCTGGACTGTAATCTCAACACATGCGAGTCTTTCAGGTTGGGGAGCTGTTTGGGGATCTCTGACAGCACAAGGGGTTTGGAAATCTCAAGAGGCGAGATTACCAATAAATATTTTAGAACTCCGTGCAATTCTCAGGGCTCTTCAGTTTTGGCCTCTGCTAAAGAGAGAACCATTCATTTGTTTTCAGACAGACAATATCACAACTGTGGCTTATGTCAATCATCAGGGTGGGACTCACAGTCCCCAAGCTATGAAAGAAGTATCTCGGATACTTGCTTGGGCGGAATCCAGCTCCTGTCTAATCTCTGCGGTGCATATCCCAGGTGTAGACAATTGGGAGGTGGATTATCTCAGCCGCCAGACTTTACATCCAGGGGAGTGGTCTCTCCATCCAGATGTGTTTTCTCAGATTGTTCAGATAATGGGGTCTTCCAGAGATAGATCTCATGGCCTCTCATCTAAACAAGAAACTTCCCAGATACCTGTCCAGGTCCAGGGATGTTCAGGCGGGAAGCACTGACACTTCCTTGGTGTTATCATCCTGCTTACATCTTCCCGCCTCTAGTTCTCCTTCCAAGAGTGATATCCAAAATCATCATGGAACAGTCTTTTGTGTTGCTGGAGGCTCCAGCATGGCCACACAGGTTTTGGTATGCGGATCTGGTGCGGATGTCCAGTTGCCAGCCTTGGCCACTTCCGTTACGGCCTGACCTACTATCTCAAGCTCCATTTTTCCATCAGGATCTCAAATCATTAAATTTGAAGGTATGGAAATTGAACGCTTAGTTCTAAGTCAGAGGTTTCTCTGACTCAGTGATTAATACTATGTTACAAGCTCGTAAATCTGTCTCTAGAAAGATTTATTATAGAGTTTGGAAGACTTACATTTCATGGTGTTCTTCTCATAAATTCTCCTGGCATTCTTTTAGAATTCCTAGAATTTTACAGTTCCTTCAGGATGGTTTGGATAAGGGTTTGTCTGCAAGTTCCTTGAAAGGTCAAATCTCCGCTCTTTCTGTTTTATTTCACAGAAAGATTGCTATACTTCCTGATATTCACTGTTTTGTACAGGCTTTAGTTCGTATTAAGCCTGTCATTAAATAAATTTCTCCTCCTTGGAGTCTTAATTTGGTTCTGAAGGCTTTACAGGCTCCTCCATTTGAGCCTATGCATTCTTTGGACATTAAACTACTTTCTTGGAAAGTGTTGTTCCTTTTGGCTATCTTTTCTGCTAGAAGAGTTTCTGAGCTATCTGCTCTTTCTTGTGAGTCTCCTTTTCTGATTTTTCATCAGGATAAGGCAGTTTTGCGGACTTCTTTTCAATTTTTACCTAAGGTTGTGAATTCTAACAACATTAGTAGAGATATTGTTGTCCCTTCCTTATGTCCTAATCCTAAGAATTCTTTGGAAAGATCCTTACATTCTTTGGATGTGGTCAAAGCTTTGAAATATTATGTGGAAGCTACTAAAGATTTCAGGAAGACTTCCAGTCTGTTTGTCTTATTTTCTGGTTCTAGGAAAGGTCAGAAGGCTTCTGCTATTTCCTTGGCTTCTTGGTTGAAACTATTCATCAAGCTTATTTGGAGTCGGGTCAGGCCCCTCCTCAGAATTACAGCTCATTCTACTAGATCAGTCTCCACTTCCTGGGCTTGTAAGAATGAAGCTTCAGTTGATCAGATTTGCAAAGCGGCGACTTGGTCCTCTTTGCATTCATTTACTAAATTCTACCATTTTGATGTATTTGCTTCTTCGGAAGCAGTTTTTGGTAGAAAAGTTCTTCAGGCAGCTGTTTCAGTTTGATTCTAATGCTTTTGTTTTAAGTTTTTTTCTTTCAAAAATGAAATAAACTTATTTTTTTGGGTTGTGGATTAATTTTTTCAGCGGAATATGGCTGTTTTTATTTTTATTCCCTCCCTCTCTAGTGACTCTTGAGTGGAAGACTCCCCATCTTGGGTATTGATATCCCATATGTCACTAGCTCATGGACTCTTGCCAATTACATGAAAGTAAACATAATTTATGTAAGGCCCACCCTTTTTATGGTGGTTATGATTTTTTGTATAAAGCACAATTATTTCCAAATTTCCTTTGTTGATGCTTTCTACTCCTTTCTTTATCACCCCACTGCTTGGCTATTCGTTAAACTGAATTGTGGATGTGGGGAGGGGTGTATTTATAGGCATTTTGAGGTTTGGGAAACTTTGCCCCTCCTGGTATGATTGTATATCCCATATGTCACTAGCTCATGGACTCTTGCCAATATGAAAGAAATGAATTTATCAGGTAAGTTCTTACATAAATTATGTTTTTTGGGAAAAAGTCCCTAAGGTCAATGGGGCTATTTCTACTCTTGCCAAACGTACTACTATTCTTATGGAATCTATTATTCCTTTTAAGGATCCTTTAGATAGGAAGATTGAATCTTATCTAAGGAAAGCTTATTTACATTCTGGCTATATTCCAGGCCTGCCATTTCTATGGCTGATGTTGCGGCTGCATCAACTTTTTGGTTGGATAGCTTAGCACTTCAGGAAACAGATTCTGATTTGTTTAGCATTATTCGTTTGCTTAAACATGCTTATCATTTTATCTGTGATGCTATTTTTGATATCATCAAGATTGATGTTAAATCTGTCTTTAGCTATTCTAGCTAAAAGAGCTTTATGGCTTAAATCATGGAATGCTGACATGGTATCTAAATCTAGATTACTATTTCTATCTTTCCAGGGTTATCATTTATTTGGTTCTAAGTTGGATTCTATTATTTCCACTATCACTGGGGCGAAGGGAGTTTTTTTTTTTGCCCCAAGATAAAGTCTAAGGGGGAAGTCTAAAGCTTCGAATCGGTTTTGTTCCTTTCGTCAGAATAGAGAACAGAAAAACACTCCTTCCCCTAAGGACTCTGGTTCCAATTGGAAGCCATCTTCTAATTGGAAAAAAACCAAGCCTTATAAGAAGCCAAAGCCAGCCCCCAAGACTGCATGAATGTGCGGCCCTCAATCCAGTACATCTGGTGGGGAGCAGATTGAATTTTTTTTTAAACATTTGGGCAGATTTTGTTCAGAATCAGTGGATTCAGAGCATTGTTTCTCGAGGGTATCGAATAGGTTTCAGAATAAGACCTGTGAGGAGATTCTGAAGTGTGTTTCAGATCTGGAGCTTCCAGGGGTGATTATACAAGTTCCGCTTCAGGAACAGGGTCTGGGGTTTTATTCTAATCTATTCATTGTCCCAAAGAAAGAAAATTCATTCAGACAAGTTCTGGATAAGAATTTTTTTAATCGTTTTGTAATGGTCCTAACTTTCAAGATGGTGACTATAAGGACTATTCTGTCTTTTTGTTCAGCAAGGTCATGTCCGCAATAAACTTACAGGACGCTTATCTTCACATTCTGATTCATCCAGATCACTATCGGTTTCTGAGATTCTCTTTTCTAGACCAGCATTACCAATTTGTCACTCTTCTATTTGGCCTAGCGACAGCTCCAATAATGGTTCTCGGTGCCCTTCTATCTGTAGTCGGAGAGCAGGGTATTGCAGTGTTTCCTTATTTGGACGATATCTTGGTACTGGCTCAATCTTTTCATTTATCAGAATGTCACACAAATCAACTAGTGTTGTTTCTTCAAAGACATGGTTGGAGGATCAATTTACCAAAGAGTTTCTTGATTCCTCAGACAAGGGTCACCTTTTTAGGTTTCCAGATAGATTGTGTCCATGACTCTGTCTTTAACAGACAAAAGACGAATGAAATTGGTTTCAGACTGTCGAAACCTTCAGTCTCGATCATTCCCTTCAGTGGCTATGTGCATGGAAGTTTAGGTCTCATGACCTAAAAGCATCGGTCACAATCCCTGCTCGTTTTTATGAGACCTCTGCAGCTTTCCATGCTAAATCAATGGTGCAGGGATTATACTCTGATATCACAATTGATCTTAAATCCCAGCATTCTATTCTCTCTGACTTGGTGGTTAGACCATCATCATATTATTCAAGGGGCCTCTTTTGTTCGTCCTTCCTGGACTGCAGTCTCAAACGATGCAAGTCTTTAAGGTTGGGGAGCTGTCTGGGGGTTTCTGACAGCACAAGGGGTTTGGAATCCTCAAAAGGCAAGGTTACCAATCAATATCTTAGAACTCTGTGCTAATTTCAGGGCTCTTCAGGCTTGTCCTCTATTAAAGAGAGAACTTTTCATTCGCTTTCAGACAGACAATATCACAACTGTGGCATATGTCAATCATCAGAGAGGGACTCGCAGTCCTTTAGCAATGAAAGAAGTATCACGGATACTTTCTTGGGCGGAATCCAACTCATGTCTAATTTCTGCGATTCATGTCCCAGGTGTAGACAATTAGGAAGCGGATTTTCTCAGCCGTCAGACTTTGCATCCGGGGGAGTGGTCTCTCCATCCAGATGTGTGTTTTCAGATTGTACAGATGTGGGGTCTGGTAGAAATAGATCTGATGGCTTCCCATCTAAATAGGAAACTTCACAGATACCTTTCCAGGTCCAGGGATCCTCAGGCGGAGATGGTTGATGCGTTAGCAGTTCCTTGGTCTTACCAACTTGCTTATATTCAGTGAGTATGTTTCGTAAGTCTGTTTCAAGGAAGATTTGTTATTGGGTTTGGAAAACCTATATTTTATGGTGTTCTCATAAATTCTCTTGGCATTCTTTTAGAATTCCTAGAATTTTAGTGTCTTCAGGACGGTTTTGATAAAGGTTTCTCTGCAAGTATTTCTCTGCCATTTCTTTGGCATCTTGATTAAAGCTTTTGATTCACAAGGCTTATTTGGAGGCGGGACAGTCTCCGCCTCAGAATTACAGCACATTCTACTAGATCAGTTGCCACTTCTTGGGCTTTTAAGAATGAAGCTTCGGTTGATTAGATTTGCAAAGCAGCAACTTGGTCTTTGCATACATTTACTAAATTTTACCATTTTGATGTATTTGCTTCTACTGAAGCAGTATTTGGTAGAAAGGTTCTTCAGGCAGCTGTCTCAGTTTGATTCTTCTGTTTATAAGAAGAACTTATTTTTTGGATTTAATTTCTCAGCGGAAATAGCTGTTTTTATTGTATTCCTCCTGTGGTCTCCCACATCTTGGGTATTTCTATCCCATACGTCACTAGCTCATGGACTCTTGCTATTTACATGTAAAAACATAATCTATGTAAGAACTTGCCTGATAAATTAATTTCTTTCATAATGGCAAGAGTCCTTGAGGCCCACCCTGTTTTGGTGGTTATATTTTTTGTATAAAAGCACAATATTATTTTCCAGTTCCTCTTTTTTTTGTATGCTTTTTTTCTCCTTTTTACACCTCACTACTTGGCTATACGTTAAACTGAAGTATGTGTGTGGTGGGAGGTGTATTTATAGGCATTTTAAAGTTTTGGAAACTTTGCTCCTCCTGGTAGGAATGTATATCCTATACGTCACTAGCTCATGGACTCTTGCCATTATGAAAGAAATTAATTTATCAGGTAAGTTCTTACATAAATGATGTTTTCCTTTTTAATATGAGGAGAGTCCAGAGCATCATTCCTTACTGTTGGTAAATACTGAACCTGGCCACCAGGAGGAGGCAAAGACACCCCAGCCAAAGGCTTAAATACTACCCCACTTCCCTCATATCCCAGTCATTCTATGCCTTTCGTCACAGGAGGATGGCAGAGAAGTGTCAGAAGATATGGAGTAGTTCCTTATGAAGGGTATCATACACTGTCCATATGAAAGTGTGTGTGTTTTATGAGAGAGTGTGTGTTATATGAAAGTGTGTTTGTTGTAAGAGAATGTATGAGGTGAGTGTGTTATATGAAAGTGTGTGTGTATGTGTGTGTTGTAAGAGAGTGTATGGGGTGAGTTTTTTTTTTAGTTTTTTTTTTAATTTTTATTTTCCAACTCAAAGGTTTACAAACATGTAACGAGTACAATAAATCCATCGTGTATTCAATTATACAGTAATTGTGCAATCAGGTAAATGCTAACACAAGTTATTATTAAAAGCGCTTTTATCAATAACATTTTCTAATACATCTAATACTCGTGTCTTTTTCCAATTTGAATCTGATTTATAATCCTCTAAGATTTTGTTTTTTGTAACTACTATCTATCCTATTAAACCTTATAACCTTTCAACAATACAACATATTACTTTGGTAACCAATGATTCACAGCAATAAATAAATATCACAGCAGTGCCCCTAAGGACTCCCCTCTCTTCTCCTCACTTCATTGTTAGTCTATTGTAAACTTCGGGCCTCTTATTAGTCAAAATCTAACAGCCAGTCTCCTCTCAACCTCGCGGTTAACATATATTCTGTATTTCTTATTGGGAACAATAAGTGTAATTGTACATGCTGTGGTAATGTACGTATGAAACCTTCCCACTTGCTCATGAAGCTATGTGTCATGTCTCCCACTGAATCGTACAATTCGATTGTCATTTGATGAATAAGGGAGTTCTTAAGCTGAGCTAGCGTGGGTGCAGATTTGGATGTCCATGTTTGAAATACTAATCGTCTAGCTAAGAGAATGGTAGTGATCAGCATTTTACTTTGTTTCTGTAATCCTCTGGAAAGTTTAAAAAAAAAAAGTATGGTTTTGTCAGTTATTTCTACACTAAGTCCCCCGATGATCTTAAGCCAATAGGCCATGGAGTTCCAGTATTTAACCAGGCGCGGACAGCGCCATATCATGTGAGATAAATCAGGGTTAGGTTTGTGGCACTTGGGACAAATGTTATCTACTTGTGGTACCCACTTCTTATATATTCCAGGCATAATATAAGCTTGATGTAGTAAGCGGATATGTGAGTCTCTTAAATCTTGTTATAATGTGCTTTTTCTCAATGTCATTATGCTAGCCTGTATCACATCAGTTGTCACTGGTTCCCCCAAAGAGGAAACCCATTTTGCTGCAACAATCCCTACAGTCTTGGTGTTAATAGGTTCTAGTAGTAGTCTGTATATTGGGGAGATTGAGAATATTCCCTGTGTAAACAACGAGACTAGTTGTCCTATTGGTCGTGTTTTTCTTAAAGTGTCTTCCCCTTTTAGAAGGCTGTGAACATAATGTCTCGCCTGCAAGTAGGCAAAGTGATGTGTGCGTGGTAATGAGTACTTAGTGTATAATGAAGCGAAGCTCCTGATTGTGTCTCCTGAGTCATCTAAGAAATGTATATTTTGTAATCCCTGTTGCTGCCATACTCTAAAAGGGTGAGTAGTAGCCCTTCTATAAAGTTAGGGTTTCCTTGAAATGGTAAGTATTTAGTGCAAGATTGTGGGATCTCAAGCCACTTACAAATTGCTCTCCAAGCCTTCAAAGGTTCTATCAGTGGGAGTAGGCCTCCCGTGTGGAGGTGTACCTGTTGTATCGATAAATGAGGGAGAGCAGCCAACGTACACGGCCCTACCTGCTCTTCCTCTAAGTTTTTAAAGGTGTAATGTTCTTTTTGACTCAGCCAGTCAACCACAAATTTGGACAAAGACGCCCAATTATATAACTTGAGGTTAGGGAGACCCAGTCATCCATGCATCTCAGAGCACTTCGGTTTCTGAGCGCTTATTCTGTGCCTTTTGTTTGCCCACACAAAACCTAAAATCTTAGCATTTGAGTATTTTCAAGTCTATGCCCTTCAGCATAACTGGTAACATTTGGAACATGTATAAAAGTTTCGGTAAGGTAATCATTTTAATCAAGTTTATACGACCAGAGTGTGAGAGTGGGAGCCCCCTCCAGCCATCTGTCTGATTTGTCACTTTCTGAATCGGAGGTTTATAATTAATCGCGTACCATTGGGCTGGGTTAACCAATAATTTTATTCCTAAGTATGTGAAGTGTGTTCTGACTACTTTAAAGTTTAATCCCGCAATATCTTGGGGATTATTTTTTAACCAAATTAATTCTGACTTTTCCTTGTTCAGCAGGTAGCCAGATACTTTGGTAAACTCCTGAATGAGTGCTAGTATCCTTGGGAGGGTAAGTCTGGGCTCGGGAATAAACAGAATCATATTGTCCGCATATAATGATAGGTGCAAAGTTGAAGTCCCAATCTTCAATCCCTGTATTTTTTCTCTAATGGCTTGAGCAAGTGGTTCTATCGCCAAGTCAAACAATAGTGGAGAAAGGGGACAACCCTGCCTCGTGCCCCTGAACAATTGAAAGGTAGGTGCAACCCTTCCATTTACAATAACTGCTGCTACTGGGTTTTGATATAGATTTTGTATAGCTTTTAAATAGTTTCCCCTAAAACCAAATTTCTCTAAAGCCATGAATAAATATTCCCAGATAACCTTATCAAAAGCCTTTTCTGCATCTAAGGCTAACATACAGGCTTTTGTTTGCGGCAACCTAGTAGGGTCCTTTCTAGATTTCCAGAAATGTGACAAGATTAACTGTACTTTTCTAATGTTTTTAACAGAGGATCTGCCCTTAATGAAGCCCGTTTGGTCCTCATGTATCTACATAGTGATCTTTCCGTACCTGATGTCTATGTACTTTTTTGTGTGAGCTGTAAAACCATTTAAACAATAAAACCCCTACAACAATATAATACTCATCCTCTCCTGGGTCTCGTCTTGCCGCTTGTGGATCTTCCATACTCTGTTCAGTAAAGCCTATTAGAAACTTCCCTTGGGCACTGCTGTGTGAAAACTTTAAGTATTGAATTAATACATAATTAAACAATTTAAAACAAAAACCAACATCGATACAAACAACAATACAAAAGCATAACAGTAAAGGAGTTATCATTCTCCCATGGCAGTTTACCTAACTCCCCCCTTTCTAGAAAGAGTGAATATGGCTGGGAGCTGTGGAGGCAACTTAACAGTAATAACCATGGCTCTTAGTGTGTCTCCAGCCAAATATAGCAAATCAACTTATTGGTACCAGTTTCAGGTTTTTAGATGCTACGAAAACAAATGCTTTCAGTTCATCCGGGCTGTTCTCCCCTGTTCTTGGTGCGGTGTAACTTCATCAGAAGTTAAGTCCTTCTCTTCTGCCTGCAAATATTTTTGGAGTTGTGCAGGGGAATCAAAGAACTGTGTGCCCTTACTGGTTTGTAGCTTCAAACTTTGACAGTAGGGTGAGAATTCTCTTCGCCTTCTCGTAACTTCGGACGAATAGTCCTGAAATAGTAGCAACTTTTTTCCTTCAAAGCTGACAGGTCCTGCTTTACGATATGCTCTAAGGAGTTCCACTTTATCTTTAAAATGTAAGTATTTGATTAGGACATGCCGTGGTGACTCTTTATTCTTTTTTTCTGACCTCGGTTGGCCCACTCTGTGTGCTCTCTCTGCTATGCATTGAAATTCCTTGTCAGTCAACTTAAGCAATTGTGGTAGTTGGACTTCTGCGAAGTGCATAAGTGCAGAGCTCTGTACTGACTCCGGTAGGCCCACGATGCGTAAATTGTTTCTGCGAAACCTATTTTCTAGGTCATCTAGCCGTGCCTTTAGATCAGTATTTTGCTTTTGCAGATTAGTTACTGAAGTAAACATCTCGATGTCGGTCTTCATGTTCAGACACTGTGTTCTACATGCGTGAGTCTCCTTGAAAACTGCTTGAATTCTGTGGATAACGATTCTACACCCATCTGTAGTTGTTCAATTTTGGGCAAAAATAAAGCTGAGATTTGCGCTACAATAGGGTGTGTGTCCTGAGACAGAGTATTTTCTGTGTCGTCCGTTGCCGCTGAGGAGGCGTGTATCTCTCCATGCTGTTTTGTTCTTCTGTCTGTGTGCTTGTTTTTCGCTGCCATTTTATTAGTATCTTTGTAAAAACTGCTATAGTATCTCTGCATACGCAATCTTGTGGTCTTTTATAGTTGTGTAAATATTGGAGATATGACCTATAACAGATCCAAAAAGGAATGTTCTCACACAACCTCCAATTGTATGCTGTAACTGAGTACCAACTCACAATCCTTATGGAGTGCGAATATAAAGCAAGACCTTCTTTTCAAAACGTTATCTGGTACCGAGGGTGGAGGAGGGGAGTTCCATTCAAATATGTTAAATTAACTCATAGCTACCCCTCTCTGTCTATATTTCAGGTGCCCCAGTGTAATTTTGAGCTTGTCAATGTGTCAGTCTGATATTTTGTTTGAATAGTTTAGAATGAACTATAGTTAGACCTTGCAGCCGCAGCAATGTCCATGTCACTGAAAATGGGGTCCGCTGTGCAATTCTATGCTGGAGAGAATGTTTTCTGATTGTGTGACTCTACTGTCCAAACGATACGGTTATCTGTGGTATCAAAGTCCAAAGTAGCCTTATACATCTATTTGGAACGTATTGGCTGTTGAAGGGGTGCGCATTGTAATAACAAAAAATCTCTGGTACGTTACCCCTCTCAGCCTCCTATTTCTGCCTTTAAAAAGCGCTGTTTGACCGCTATTGCTGTCTTCCTCTGTCTCCCCACAGCTTCTCTGTAGTGTGGCGCTGCTTATCAGTGACCTGGTGTAGTATAGAGGGGCAGCCGTTGCCTTACAGTTGCCACGTGGGTCAGCGATATATCCAAGATGGCTGCTATGTGCTCCGTCTTCTCCCTTCTGACTGCCGTGGTTAGGGTGTAATCTAACCCTCACGCTTTGTTGCCAGCTGATCACCTAGTCCGGTAGTGGTTCCAGACCCGATATGAGCAAGGCTTATGCATGGGAACAAGAGAAGTGCAGGCTAAAAAAAACGATTTTGTATGGAATATCTCCGGAGCTCACATAGCCTGCTGCTCTCCCCTTGCTCCTCCCACCGGAAGTCCCGGATGAGAGTGTGTGTGGTATGTGTGTTACATGAAAATCTGTGTTGTATGAGTGTGGTTGTGTGTTGTATGAGTGTGTGGGTGTGTGTTGTATGAGTGTGTGGGTGTGTGTTGTATGAGTGTGTGTTGTATGAGTGTGTGTTGTATGAGTGTGTGTTGTATGAGTGTGTGTAGTTAGAGTGTGTGTGGTTAGAGTGTGTGTGGTTAGAGTGTGTGTGGTTAGAGTGTGTGTGGTTAGAGTGTGTGTGGTTAGAGTGTGTGTGGTTAGAGTGTGTGTGGTTAGAGTGTGTGTGGTTAGAGTGTGTGTGGTTAGAGTGTGTGTGGTTAGAGTGTGTGTGGTTAGAGTGTGTGTGGTTAGAGTGTGTGTGGTTAGAGTGTGTGTGGTTAGAGTGTGTGTGGTTAGAGTGTGTGTGGTTAGAGTGTGTGTGGTTAGAGTGTGTGTGGTTAGAGTGTGTGTGGTTAGAGTGTGTGTGGTTAGAGTGTGTGTGGTTAGAGTGTGTGTGGTTAGAGTGTGTGTGGTTAGAGTGTGTGTGGTTAGAGTGTGTGTGGTTAGAGTGTGTGTGGTTAGAGTGTGTGTGGTTAGAGTGTGTGTGGTTAGAGTGTGTGTGGTTAGAGTGTGTGTGGTTAGAGTGTGTGTGGTTGTAGAGTGTGTGTGGTTGTAGAGTGTGTGTGGTTGTAGAGTGTGTGTGGTTGTAGAGTGTGTGTGGTTGTAGAGTGTGTGTGGTTGTAGAGTGTGTGTGGTTGTAGAGTGTGTGTGGTTGTAGAGTGTGTGTGGTTGTAGAGTGTGTGTGGTTGTAGAGTGTGTGTGGTTGTAGAGTGTGTGTGGTTGTAGAGTGTGTGTGGTTGTAGAGTGTGTGTGGTTGTAGAGTGTGTGTGGTTGTAGAGTGTGTGTGGTTGTAGAGTGTGTGTGGTTGTAGAGTGTGTGTGGTTGTAGAGTGTGTGTGGTTGTAGAGTGTGTGTGGTTGTAGAGTGTGTGTGGTTGTAGAGTGTGTGTGGTTGTAGAGTGTGTGTGGTTGTAGAGTGTGTGTGGTTGTAGAGTGTGTGTGGTTGTAGAGTGTGTGTGGTTGTAGAGTGTGTGTGGTTGTAGAGTGTGTGTGGTTGTAGAGTGTGTGTGGTTGTAGAGTGTGTGTGGTTGTAGAGTGTGTGTGGTTGTAGAGTGTGTGTGGTTGTAGAGTGTGTGTGGTTGTAGAGTGTGTGTGGTTGTAGAGTGTGTGTGGTTGTAGAGTGTGTGTGGTTGTAGAGTGTGTGTGGTTGTAGAGTGTGTGTGGTTGTAGAGTGTGTGTGGTTGTAGAGTGTGTGTGGTTGTAGAGTGTGTGTGGTTGTAGAGTGTGTGTGGTTGTAGAGTGTGTGTGGTTGTAGAGTGTGTGTGGTTGTAGAGTGTGTGTGGTTGTAGAGTGTGTGTGGTTGTAGAGTGTGTGTGGTTGTAGAGTGTGTGTGGTTGTAGAGTGTGTGTGGTTGTAGAGTGTGTGTGGTTGTAGAGTGTGTGTGGTTGTAGAGTGTGTGTGGTTGTAGAGTGTGTGTGGTTGTAGAGTGTGTGTGGTTGTAGAGTGTGTGTGGTTGTAGAGTGTGTGTGGTTGTAGAGTGTGTGTGGTTGTAGAGTGTGTGTGGTTGTAGAGTGTGTGTGGTTGTAGAGTGTGTGTGGTTGTAGAGTGTGTGTGGTTGTAGAGTGTGTGTGGTTGTAGAGTGTGTGTGGTTGTAGAGTGTGTGTGGTTGTAGAGTGTGTGTGGTTGTAGAGTGTGTGTGGTTGTAGAGTGTGTGTGGTTGTAGAGTGTGTGTGGTTGTAGAGTGTGTGTGGTTGTAGAGTGTGTGTGGTTGTAGAGTGTGTGTGGTTGTAGAGTGTGTGTGGTTGTAGAGTGTGTGTGGTTGTAGAGTGTGTGTGGTTGTAGAGTGTGTGTGGTTGTAGAGTGTGTGTGGTTGTAGAGTGTGTGTGGTTGTAGAGTGTGTGTGGTTGTAGAGTGTGTGTGGTTGTAGAGTGTGTGTGGTTGTAGAGTGTGTGTGGTTGTAGAGTGTGTGTGGTTGTAGAGTGTGTGTGGTTGTAGAGTGTGTGTGGTTGTAGAGTGTGTGTGGTTGTAGAGTGTGTGTGGTTGTAGAGTGTGTGTGGTTGTAGAGTGTGTGTGGTTGTAGAGTGTGTGTGGTTTGATAGAGTGTGTGTGGTTGTAGAGTGTGTGTGGTTGTAGAGTGTGTGTGGTTGTAGAGTGTGTGTGGTTGTAGAGTGTGTGTGGTTGTAGAGTGTGTTGTGTGTGGTTGTAGAGTGTGTGTGGTTGTAGAGTGTGTGTGGTTGTAGAGTGTGTGTGGTTGTAGAGTGTGTGTGGTTGTAGAGTGTGTGTGGTTGTAGAGTGTGTGTGGTTGTAGAGTGTGTGTGGTTGTAGAGTGTGTGTGGTTGTAGAGTGTGTGTGGTTGTAGAGTGTGTGTGGTTGTAGAGTGTGTGTGGTTGTAGAGTGTGTGTGGTTGTAGAGTGTGTGTGGTTGTAGAGTGTGTGTGGTTGTAGAGTGTGTGTGGTTGTAGAGTGTGTGTGGTTGTAGGGTTAGGGATGCACCGAAATTTCGGCCGCAGAAAGTTTTGGCCGAAAATAGCATTTTTTGTTTAGTTTTTCGGTTTTTTTGCCTTTTATTTTCGGTAAAATTATTGTGTAGCATATTTTAAATTTGATGCCAGCCTAGAGCTGCTGTTTGAGTTCATTACTTGACTTACTATTTTGCATATAATAATAGTTTTCTAGGACTATACTTTATTTTGATAATTGGTAACAAAACAAAAATGGTTAAATCTGATTCTGTTACACAGAACTAAATAAAGAATAATACTAGCGATGCACCAAAATTTGGGCCGCCGAAAATGTGCAATTCCAATTTCGGCCCAAAGAGGACCAAAATGGCTAAAAATGTACAGCCCTCCCCTGTTCTATTGAGTTACATGTCTATCCTTAGCATAAGGTGAGCAGCACAGCACTGGCATGGTACACAGAGCACACACATAAGTACCATTACATGATAATATTTGAAACCAGCAGAGAAGGAAACCAAAGTTCTGAATAGTGAATACAAATATCAAAGGAGGATAAGTAACATGTTTATAAACACTTGATATTATCAGACACAGCCCTAAGCACACACAGTGAATATCTTTAAGCCTTATATACAGTGCTCATACATCAACCTCTTGTGCGTAGACATTTTATTCGCCTGAGGCAGATATGCGTGCACACTTTATAAGCATAAGCCCCAAGCTCGCACACAGTTGGTACAAATTAGCACCCACCAGACAGTGTATACAAAAAAGCACAGTAACTTTCTATAACCACCTTGCACGTAAGGTTGTAGCTAAGTCCAGTGGTCCTGGTGATAGGTGACAGGCAGACTCCATTTGGGGCTCCGGACATATAATCTGACGGGTCAGTGTGAGACCCGTACCAGGAACTAGGCAGAGATACGATGAGAGACGATCAGGTGCAGCCACGGTCATCGTTGTCTGGCTATAACCACGCTCTCCCTTGTAGAGCTCCAGTTTCACTGCAGATCACGCCCTACTGTACAAGTGACCATGTCCATTTGTTGGAGCTTTCCCGCCTACAAGCTCTCTCAGCTACACTCACACACTGTAGTTAAAAAAGAAAAAAACAATTTTCGTTTCGGTATTGGTTTCGGTCCAGAATTTTCATTTCGGTGCATCCCGTATGAGGGTGTGTAGAGTGTGTGTTGTATGAGGGTGTGTGGGGTGCTAAGTTTTGCAACACTTTCAAATTTACCTACAATCTGGAATAAAGCATGCACATATTTTAGTCTTTTTGCCAAAAATTGCAGCTATCATGTTGATTTCTTAAGAAATTCTCAGACCAAGTATAAAAATTGGGTCTCAAAGGTATGTGGTATCATGGCACTGGGTCTTGGGGGAAAAAGTTTGAAGGACCCTGCTCTAGAGCTTGGGTATAGTTTTCGCAACAGCAATGAATGATGCCGTGGACTCTCTTCATATTAAGAAGGAAAACATAAATTATGCTTACCTGATAATTTAATTTCCTTCTGTATGAGGAGAGTACACGGCCCCCAACCGTATACTCTGATCAGCGGACCAAAATTTATTTTTCTCTTCCGGCACCATTTATACCCTGTTTCTCCTACTGTTTCTTTGTTCCCTTGGCAGAATGACTGGGATATGAGGGAACTAGGGGGAGTATTTAAGCCTTTGGCTGGGGTGTCTTTGCCTCCTCCTGGTGGCCAGGTTCATTATTTACCAGCAGTAAGGAATGATGCCGCGCACTCTCCTCATACAGAAGGAAATTAAATTATCAGGTAAGCATAATTTTGTTTTTTTACGTTTACTGTATCTTTAAGTGTGCAATAGCATTATGTATAAAAAACAATGTACATACCTTCATTAAAAAATACTTTATTGCTAAAAAAATGCTAATCACCATCTGATCCTTCAGTGGGTTATCTTTTTGCTGGTTCCACTCCAGCAGCATCCAGATAGTTAGTCACAAGTGCCACTCCAGCAGTTAAAATCTGTTGGTCTCACAGAATTATAATACATCCACACAACGTATTTTGCCACTGAGTCATTCCAGTGCGGCTTTCTCAAGTGTAGCTATGCTCTCTGTATGTTGCCATTATAAGCTTGTTCTTTATTATTTAGGGAAATTAATATTTGAATATACATCTGCTACAGAAGTAGTACCGTTGGTGTATAAATAAAATTTCTCCAACATAGGTGTGTCCGGTCCACGGCGTCATCCTTACTTGTGGGATATTCTCTTCCCCAACAGGAAATGGCAAAGAGCCCAGCAAAGCTGGTCACATGATCCCTCCTAGGCTCCGCCTACCCCAGTCATTCTCTTTGCCGTTGTACAGGCAACATCTCCACGGAGATGGCTTAGAGTTTTTTAGTGTTTAACTGTAGTTTTTATTATTCAATCAAGAGTTTGTTATTTTGAAATAGTGCTGGTATGTACTATTTACTCAGAAACAGAAAAGAGATGAAGATTTCTGTTTGTATGAGGAAAATGATTTTAGCAACCGTCACTAAAATCCATGGCTGTTCCACACAGGACTGTTGAGAGCAATTAACTTCAGTTGGGGGAACAGTGAGCAGTCTCTTGCTGCTTGAGGTATGACACATTCTAACAAGACGATGTAATGCTGGAAGCTGTCATTTTCCCTATGGGATCCGGTAAGCCATGTTTATTAAGATCGTAAATAAGGGCTTCACAAGGGCTTATTAAGACTGTAGACTTTTTCTGGGCTAAATCGATTCATTATTAACACATATTTAGCCTTGAGGAATCATTTATTCTGGGTATTTTGATATAATAATATCGGCAGGCACTGTTTTAGACACCTTATTCTTTAGGGGCTTTCCCAAATCATAGGCAGAGTCTCATTTTCGCGCCGGTGTTGCGCACTTGTTTTTGAGAGGCATGACATGCAGTCGCATGTGAGAGGAGCTCTGATACTTAGAAAAGACTTTCTGAAGGCGTCATTTGGTATCGTATTCCCCTTTGGGCTTGGTTGGGTCTCAGCAAAGCAGATACCAGGGACTGTAAAGGGGTTAAAGTTAAAAACGGCTCCGGTTCCGTTATTTTAAGGGTTAAAGCTTCCAAATTTGGTGTGCAATACTTTTAAGGCTTTAAGACACTGTGGTGAAAATTTGGTGAATTTTGAACAATTCCTTCATGTTTTTTCGCAATTGCAGTAATAAAGTGTGTTCAGTTTAAAATTTAAAGTGACAGTAACGGTTTTATTTTAAAACGTTTTTTGTACTTTATCAAGTTTATGCCTGTTTAACATGTCTGAACTTCCAGATAGACTGTGTTCTGAATGTGGGGAAGCCAGAATTCCTATTCATTTAAATAAATGTGATTTATGTGACAATGACAATGATGCCCAAGATGATTCCTCAAGTGAGGGGAGTAAGCATGGTACTGCATCATTCCCTCCTTCGTCTACACGAGTCTTGCCCACTCAGGAGGCCCCTAGTACATCTAGCGCGCCAATACTCCTTACTATGCAACAATTAACGGCTGTAATGGATAATTCTGTCAAAAACATTTTAGCCAAAATGAACACTTATCAGCGTAAGCGCGACTGCTCTGTTTTAGATACTGAAGAGCATGACGACGCTGATAATAATGGTTCTGAAGGGCCCCTATCCCAGTCTGATGGGGCCAGGGAGGTTTTGTCTGAGGGAGAAATTACTGACTCAGGGAACATTTCTCAACAAGCTGAACCTGATGTGATTACGTTTAAATTTAAGTTGGAACATCTCCGCATTCTGCTTAAGGAGGTATTATCCACTCTGGATGATTGTGACAAGTTGGTCATCCCAGAGAAACTATGTAAAATGGACAAGTTCCTAGAGGTCCCGGGGCTCCCAGAAGTTTTTCCTATACCCAAGCGGGTGGCGGACATTGTTAATAAAGAATGGGAAAGGCCCGGTATTCCTTTCGTCCCTCCCCCCATATTTAAAAAATTGTTTCCTATGGTCGACCCCAGAAAGGACTTATGGCAGACAGTCCCCAAGGTCGAGGGAGCGGTTTCCACTTTAAACAAACGCACCACTATACCCATAGAGGATAGTTGTGCTTTCAAAGATCCTATGGATAAAAAAATTAGAAGGTTTACTTAAAAAGATGTTTGTTCAACAGGGTTACCTTCTACAACCAATTTCATGCATTGTCCCTGTAGCTACAGCCGCATGTTTCTGGTTCGATGAGCTGATAAAGGCGGTCGATAGTGATTCTCCTCCTTATGAGGAGATTATGGACAGAATCAATGCTCTCAAATTGGCTAATTCTTTCACCCTAGACGCCACTTTGCAATTGGCTAGGTTAGCGGCTAAGAATTCTGGGTTTGCTATTGTGGCGCGCAGAGCGCTTTGGTTGAAATCTTGGTCAGCTGATGCGTCTTCCAAGAACAAGCTACTTAACATTCCTTTCAAGGGGAAAACGCTGTTTGGCCCTGACTTGAAAGAGATTATCTCTGATATCACTGGGGGTAAGGGCCACGCCCTTCCTCAGGATCGGCCTTTCAAGGCAAAAAATAAACCTAATTTTCGTCCCTTTCGTAGAAACGGACCAGCCCAAAGTGCTACGTCCTCTAAGCAAGAGGGTAATACTTCTCAAGCCAAGCCAGCTTGGAGACCAATGCAAGGCTGGAACAAGGGAAAGCAGGCCAAGAAACCTGCCACTGCTACCAAGACAGCATGAAATGTTGGCCCCCGATCCGGGACCGGATCTGGTGGGGGGCAGACTCTCTCTCTTCGCTCAGGCTTGGGCAAGAGATGTTCTGGATCCTTGGGCGCTAGAAATAGTCTCCCAAGGTTATCTTCTGGAATTCAAGGGGCTTCCCCCAAGGGGGAGGTTCCACAGGTCTCAGTTGTCTTCAGACCACATAAAAAGACAGGCATTCTTACATTGTGTAGAAGACCTGTTAAAAATGGGAGTGATTCATCCTGTTCCATTAAGAGAACAAGGGATGGGGTTCTACTCCAATCTGTTCATAGTTCCCAAAAAAGAGGGAACGTTCAGACCAATCTTAGATCTCAAGATCTTAAACAAGTTTCTCAAGGTTCCATCGTTCAAGATGGAAACCATTCGAACTATTCTTCCTTCCATCCAGGAAGGTCAATTCATGACCACAGTGGATTTAAAGGATGCGTATCTACATATTCCTATCCACAAGGAACATCATCGGTTCCTAAGGTTCGCATTCCTGGACAAGCATTACCAGTTCGTGGCGCTTCCTTTCGGATTAGCCACTGCTCCAAGGATTTTCACAAAGGTGCTAGGGTCCCTTCTAGCTGTGCTAAGACCAAGGGGCATTGCTGTAGTACCTTACTTGGACGACATTCTGATTCAAGCGTCGTCCCTTCCTCAAGCAAAGGCTCACACGGACATTGTCCTGGCCTTTCTCAGATCTCACGGATGGAAAGTGAACGTGGAAAAGAGTTCTCTATCTCCGTCAACAAGGGTTCCCTTCTTGGGAACAATAATAGACTCTTTAGAAATGAGGATTTTTCTGACAGAGGCCAGAAAAACAAAACTTCTAGACTCTTGTCGGATACTTCATTCCGTTCCTCTTCCTTCCATAGCGCAGTGCATGGAAGTGATCGGTTTGATGGTAGCGGCAATGGACATAGTTCCTTTTGCGCGCATTCATCTAAGACCATTACAACTGTGCATGCTCAGTCAGTGGAATGGGGTCTATACAGACTTGTCTCCGAAGATACAAGTAAATCAGAGGACCAGAGACTCACTCCGTTGGTGGCTGTCCCTGGACAACCTGTCACAAGGGATGACATTCCGCAGACCAGAGTGGGTCATTGTCACGACCGACGCCAGTCTGATGGGCTGGGGCGCGGTCTGGGGATCCCTGAAAGCTCAGGGTCTTTGGTCTCGGGAAGAATCTCTTCTACCGATAAATATTCTGGAACTGAGAGCGATATTCAATGCTCTCAAGGCTTGGCCTCAGCTAGAGAGGGCCAAGTTCATACGGTTTCAATCAGACAACATGACAACTGTTGCGTACATCAACCATCAGGGGGGAACAAGGAGTTCCCTAGCGATGGAAGAAGTGACCAAAATCATTCTATGGGCGGAGTCTCACTCCTGCCACCTGTCTGCTATCCACATCCCAGGAGTGGAAAATTGGGAAGCGGATTTTCTGAGTCAGACATTGCATCCGGGGGAGTGGGAACTCCATCCGGAAATCTTTGCCCAAGTCACTCAGCTGTGGGGCATTCCAGACATGGATCTGATGGCCTCTCGTCAGAACTTCAAAGTTCCTTGCTACGGGTCCAGATCCAGGGATCCCAAGGCGGCTCTAGTGGATGCACTAGTAGCACTTTGGACCTTCAAACTAGCTTATGTGTTCCCGCCGTTTCCTCTCATCCCCAGGCTGGTAGCCAGGATCAATCAGGAGAGGGCGTCGGTGATCTTGATAGCTCCTGCGTGGCCACGCAGGACTTGGTATGCAGATCTGGTGAATATGTCATCGGCTCCACCTTGGAAGCTACCTTTGAGACGAGACCTTCTTGTTCAGGGTCCGTTCGAACATCCGAATCTGGTTTCACTCCAGCTGACTGCTTGGAGATTGAACGCTTGATCTTATCGAAGCGAGGGTTCTCAGATTCTGTTATCGATACTCTTGTTCAGGCCAGAAAGCCTGTAACTAGAAAGATTTACCACAAAATTTGGAAAAAATATATCTGTTGGTGTGAATCTAAAGGATTCCCTTGGGACAAGGTTAAGATTCCTAAGATTCTATCCTTCCTTCAAGAAGGATTGGAAAAAGGATTATCTGCAAGTTCCCTGAAGGGACAGATTTCTGCCTTGTCTGTGTTACTTCACAAAAAGCTGGCAGCTGTGCCAGATGTTCAAGCCTTTGTTCAGGCTCTGGTTAGAATTAAGCCTGTTTACAAACCTTTGACTCCTCCTTGGAGTCTCAACTTAGTTCTTTCAGTTCTTCAGGGGGTTCCGTTTGAACCCTTACATTCCGTTGATATTAAGTTATTATCTTGGAAAGTTTTGTTTTTAGTTGCAATTTCTTCTGCTAGAAGAGTTTCAGAATTATCTGCTCTGCAGTGTTCTCCTCCTTATCTGGTGTTCCATGCAGATAAGGTGGTTTTACGTACTAAACCTGGTTTTCTTCCAAAAGTTGTTTCTAACAAAAACATTAACCAGGAGATTATCGTACCTTCTCTGTGTCCGAAACCAGTTTCAAAGAAGGAACGTTTGTTGCACAATTTGGATGTTGTTCGCGCTCTAAAATTCTATTTAGATGCTACAAAGGATTTTAGACAAACATCTTCTTTGTTTGTTGTTTATTCCGGTAAAAGGAGAGGTCAAAAAGCAACTTCTACCTCTCTCTCTTTTTGGATTAAAAGCATCATCAGATTGGCTTACGAGACTGCCGGACGGCAGCCTCCCGAAAGAATCACAGCTCATTCCACTAGGGCTGTGGCTTCCACATGGGCCTTCAAGAACGAGGCTTCTGTTGATCAGATATGTAGGGCAGCGACTTGGTCTTCACTGCACACTTTTACCAAATTTTACAAGTTTGATACTTTTGCTTCTTCTGAGGCTATTTTTGGGAGAAAGGTTTTGCAAGCCGTGGTGCCTTCCATTTAGGTGACCTGATTTGCTCCCTCCCTTCATCCGTGTCCTAAAGCTTTGGTATTGGTTCCCACAAGTAAGGATGACGCCGTGGACCGGACACACCAATGTTGGAGAAAACAGAATTTATGTTTACCTGATAAATTACTTTCTCCAACGGTGTGTCCGGTCCACGGCCCGCCCTGGTTTTTTTAATCAGGTCTGATAATTTATTTTCTTTAACTACAGTCACCACGGTACCATATGGTTTCTCCTATGCAAATATTCCTCCTTAACGTCGGTCGAATGACTGGGGTAGGCGGAGCCTAGGAGGGATCATGTGACCAGCTTTGCTGGGCTCTTTGCCATTTCCTGTTGGGGAAGAGAATATCCCACAAGTAAGGATGACGCCGTGGACCGGACACACCGTTGGAGAAAGTAATTTATCAGGTAAACATAAATTCTGTTTTTAATTTGTACCATTGTAATAAAATGTTTTCCTAGGGCCATGATATCTATGGTTTTGATCTTGAAGTATTACTGCAGCGGATCAATTCGTGCAAAGTTCCTTTTTGGTCAAAGATTGGAAGACTAAGGAGATCTGTTATGCCAAAGCTTGGGGTATGTCTATATTTTTTTAATTGTTCTATGTTCTTATTATTCATATGTACAATATTTTAAAATTAAAGTAAACAATTATTTTTAAAAGTTTAGTAGTGAAATAACACTAACACACTTCTGTTTGCTTTCATTTTGATTGTAATACAGTGTTATCCATACATTTTGTTTGCCAGCTGGTGGCATTATAAAGTAGCCGGTTGGGGTAGTGTAATACTTCCTAATAATTATATTATAACTTTTTCTGCTATCCAAAGCACAAACTAGTTGCATAATACAATATGTATTTAATAATTTCAGCAATACATTTTTAAAAATGTTAATTTATTTCATGGAATTGGCAAGAGTCCATGAGTTAGTGACATATGGGATATACAATCCTACCAGGAGGGACAAAGTTTCCCAAACCTCAAATGCCTATAAATACACCCCTCACCACACCCACAATCCAGTTTTTACAAACTTTGCCTCCCTATGGAGGTGGTGAAGTAAGTTTGTGCTTGATTTTTCTTATGATGAGCGCTTCTCAGCATATTGAAGCCCAATTCCTCTCGGAGTACAGTGTTTGTCAGAGGGATGTGAAGGGAGTATTGCCTATTGATTTTATGGTTTTCCTTGCGAGAAATCTTTTCAAGGGTTCTCTGTTATCAGTCGTAGATATTCATCTCCTACCTCCCTTTTCAGATTAACGATATACTCCTATATACCATTACCTCTGCTAATACTTTTTCAGTACTGGTTTGTCCATCTGCTATATGTGGATTGGTGTCTTTTGGTAAGTACATATTGTTATTTAAGACACACTCAGCTATGGTTTGGCACTTTATGTATTAATGTAAAGTTTTAAATATATGTATTTACTTATATTTGCCATGAGTCAGGTCTATGTATATTTCCCTTTTGCAGTCTAAACAGTTTCAGTATAAGAATCATGTGTGGGAAGTTTATTTACCTGGGGTTCAGTCTTTTTCAATTTGACTTACATTTTTTGTGGGCAAACCTAGGCTCCCGAGGGCGCAAAATGCTGTTATTTATTGCATCATTTTTGGCACAAAATTTTTTTGAGCGCAAAGTTGCGCCGTTGGCGCATGTTTTGTCATTTCCGGTGTCTTTCACACTAGTTGTTTGGCGCAAAATTGCGCTTGCTATGACGCAAATTGTGTTATTTCCTGGTGATAGTTTTTGCGCCAATTTTTCCCCCTTTTTTGCGTTGTGCATCATACTTGGCGCAAAAATTTAGTAATTTTTACTCCTCTCCCTCTATTGCTTGCTGTTTTCATAGTTTTTTTGAAAGCTATTATGCCTGCTTTTGCTTTTCTTTACTGAAACTGTTACATTGTGGAAATTGAATATTTTGCCTAATGTTATTTCTCTTGTAAGGTGTATCCAGTCCACGGATCATCCATTACTTGTGGGATATTCTCCTTCCCAACAGGAAGTTGCAAGAGGATCACCCACAGCAGAGCTGTCTATATAGCTCCTCCCCTAACTGCCACCTCCAGTCATTCTCTTGCAACTCTCGACAAGCATGGAAGCAGTAAGAGAGATGTGGTGAAATGTAGTTGCTTTTTCTTCAAATCAAAAGTTTATTTTTAAAATTGTACCGGAGTTGTACTATTTTGGTCCCAGGCAGAAAATAGAAGAAGAATCTGCCTGTGGTCTCTAATGATCTTAGCAGGTTGTAACTAATATCCATTGCTGTTCTCACACATAACCGAAGAGAGAGGTAACTTCAGCTGGGTAATGGCGTGCAGGTTATCCTGCTATGAGGTATGTGCAGTCTAAATTTTTTCTAGAGGAATGTAAATGCTAGAAAATGCTGCTGATACCAGATTTATTTAAGGTAAGCCTGATTACAGTGATTTAATAGCGACTGGTATCATGCTTGCTGTCAGAGGTAATGCTCTTATTATTTTTCAATATAAAACGTTTGCTGGGAGTGTTTAAACGTTTTTATATATGTTTTGGTGATAAAACTTTATTGGGGCCTAGTTTTTTCCACATGGCTGGCTTAGATTTGCCTAGAACTGTGTAGACATGAGTGGGAGGGGCCTAATTTAGCGCTTAATTGCGCAGTAACTTTTGCAGACTGAGACATCCAGCTTCCCTCAAGAAGTCTCCTGAATGCTATAGGACCTCTCTAAAGGGCTTTTAGGCTTTCCAAAGTCGTTTGTATGGAAAGGTAGGGCCACAGCAGAGCTGTGGCAGTGTGTTGTGACTGTTAAAAAAACGTCTATAGTTTTTTTTTATCCGTTTTTTAACCCCTTAATGACCATAGCACTTTTCCATTTTCTGTCCGTTTGGGACCAAGGCTATTTTTACATTTCTGCAGTGTTTTTGTTTAGCTGTAATTTTCCCCTTACTCATTTAATGTACCCACACATATTATATACAGTTTTTCTCTCCATTAAATGGACTTTCAAAATATACCATTATTTTCATCATATCTTATAATTTACTATAAATTTTTTTTATAAAATATGAGGAAAAAATGGAAAAAAACACACTTTTTCTAACTTTGACCCCCAAAATCTGTTATACATCTACAACCACCAAAAAAAACATATGCTAAATAGTTTCTAAATTTTGTCCTGAGTTTAGAAATACCCAATGTTTACATGTTCTTTGCTTTTTTTGCAAGTTATAGGGCCATAAATACAAGTAGCACTTTGCTATTTCCAAACCACTTTTTTTCAAAATTAGCGATAGTTACATTGGGACACTGATATCTTTCAGGAATCCCTGAATATCCATTGACATGTATATATTTTTTTTAGAAGACATCCCAAAGTATTGATCTAGGCCCATTTTGGTATATTTCATGCCACCATTTCACCGCCAAATGCGATCAAATAAAAAAAATTGTTCACTTTTTCACAATTTTTTTCACAAACTTTAGGTTTCTCACTGAAATTATTTACAAAAAACTTATGCAATTATAGCACACATGGTTGTAAATGCTTCTCTGGGATCCCCTTTGTTCATAAATAGCAGACATATATGGCTTTGGTTTTGCTTTTTACTAATTAGAAGGCTGCTAAATGCGACTGCGCACCACACGTGTATTATGCCCAGCAGTGAAGGGGTTAATTAGGGAGCATGTAGGGAGCTTCTAGGGTTAATTTTAGCTTCAGTGTAGTGTAGTAGACAACCCCAAGTATTGATCTAGGTCCATTTTGGTATATTTCATGCCACCATTTCACCGCCAAATGCAATCAAATTAAAAAAAAACGCTAAATTTTTCACAATTTTAGGTTTCTCACTGAAATTATTTACAAACAGCATGTGCAATTATGGCACAAATGGTTGTAAATGCTTCTCTGGGATCCCCTTTGTTCAGAAATAGCAGACATATATGACTTTGGCGTTGCTTTTAGGTAATTAGAAGGCCGCTAAGTGCGTGTATTATGGCTAGCAGTGAAGGGGTTAATTAGGTAGTTTGTAGGGAGCTTGCAGGGTTAATTTTAGCTTTAGTGTAGAGATCAGCCTCCCACCTGACACATCAGACCCCCTGATCCCTCCCAAACAGCTCCCTTCCCTCCCCCACCCCACAATTGTCCCTGCCATCTTAAGTACTGGCAGAAAGTCTGCCAGTACTAAAATAAGTTTTTTTTTTTTTTTTAAATAAAATAAAATACATTTTAGCATATTTACATATGCTACTTTGTAGGATCCCCCTTAGCCCCCCAACCTCCCTGATCCCCCCAAAACAGCTCTCTAACCCCCCCTCTGCCTTATTGGGGGCCATCTTGGGTACTGGCAGCTGTCTGCCAGTACCCAGTTTGCAAGAGAAATGTTTTTTTTTTTTTTTTTTTATGTTCTTTTTCTGCAGTGTAGCTTCCCCCCCCCCACAGACCAATCCCCCACCCCCTGACTAATGTATTTTTACATAAATAAAACTAATTTTTAAAACTTTTAATACATAATTTTTCTGTAGTGTAGCGGTTCCCACCCGCTCCCTCCCCGTGCACGCGCCCACCCCCGCCCACGATCCTGCCCCCCTACACATCATCAGGGCCATCGATGGCCGCCTCCCGAACCGGCTCCCACCCACCAACGGATTTAGCCGGTGATGTCCGGTGCAGAGAGGGCCACAGAGTGGCTCTCTCTGCACCGGATTGCTAAAAAAGGTTATTGCAGGATGCCTCAATATCGAGAGGAATCTGACGAGGGGGAAGTTATGCTGACTAACTCGCCCCACGTGTCAGAACCTTTAAATGCCGCTCAAGGGACTCACGCTCAAGAGGTGCCAAGTACATCTAGTGCGCCCATGGCGTTTACTTTACAAGACATGGCGGCAGTCATGGATAATACACTGTCAGCGGTATTATCCAGACTACCTGGGTTTCGAGGAAAGCGAGACAGCTGTGGAGTTAGAAGAAATACAGAGCTTACTGACGCTTTAAGAGCTATGTCTGATACCCCCTCACAATATGCAGAAGCTGAGGAAGGAGAGCTTCTTTCTGTGGGTGATTTTTCGGACTCAGGGAAGAGGATTCAACCTGATTCTGAAATATCTACATTTAAATTTAAGCTTGAACACCTCCGCGTGTTGCTCAGGGAGGTTTTAACTGCTCTGAATGACTGTGATACAATTGCAGTGCCAGAGAAATTGTGTAGATTGAATAAATACTATGCAGTACCTGTTTACACTGATGTTTTTCCAATACCTTAAAGGTTTACAGAAATTATTACTAAGGAATGGGATAGACCAGGTGTGCCGTTCTCTCCCCCTCCTATTTTTTTTTTTTAACGCAAAAATTTTTTTATTGAGAAAAAGATAACAAATTCCATTACATATTTAGCATATACAGAAGTGTGACAATTCTTGTTATACAGAGAATGCGGTACAATCATGATGAACCATTTCACTCATACAGGTCCACCACTACGCACATATTAAATCATATTATTGCCATAGTATTATTCGTCATCTTTGGGGGAAGACCCCGCATATTTCCATTCAAGAAAACAAAAACTGCAAAACATTTTCTCTTATTTGAATTCTCTTATAGTAAGATATTAAGAGTGAAACAGAAAAAGGATAATAAAGAGTAGAAAAAAAGGAGGGGAAAAGAATCTCCCATTCAATAGGGAGAAGAGTGAAAGGTCAAGAACATGTGTCACTAGTGGGCATCAACCTGTCTCGCCACTCTTTCTGTCTGTGTAGCCTCCGTTACCTGTATGCTACGTCTATTCTTCATTCGTTGTGTATCTATCCAAATTATCCAATCCTCCCAAATCTGGAGGAACTCTATTCTAGTGTCAAGTAAGGTGGTGGAAATGTCTGCCATTTGATAATAATACTTAATTTTATTTATTATGAGGTTGAAGCTAGGTACCGAAGACTTCCAGAACCTTGCAATTGTGGTCTTGACAGCTGTGCAGATCATTCCCACCAACTTTGAGTTAGCTTTGGTAAGGCCCTCAATCGGGAAGTGCAGCAGAGCCTGTTCCTTATTTAGAGTGATTTGTCTATTTAGTATCTCAGTCAGGAGATTGTTAGTTTGTGACCAAATCCTCTGCACCTCTGTACAAGACCACCACATATGTGTATAGGAGCCGAGATCTCCACAGCCTCTATAGCAATGTTTGGGGGTTTTATCTGTCCATTGTGTTCTGCTGGGATGTAGGTACCACCTATATGCCACCTTAATATAGCTTTCTTTCAAATTGGCGCTGATAGAACATGCCTGACCCGTTTTTAGAATTTCAGACCATTCTAGAGGCTCTTTTACAAACTGTCCCTCCTCTTCCCATTTTTCTATAAAATTTAATTTGTCTCCTGAGCTATTAGTATTTAGTAAGCTGTATAGACTTGATATAGCTCCCTTAGTTCTGTTTGTTGATAGGCATAGCTTTTCGAAGGGGGTAAGTTCGGTGTGTGAAGGTGGTCTACCTATCTCCCTGATCCTAGATTTCAGCTGTATGTAGTGTAGCCAGGAGCCCGGTAATATCGGTTGGATAGAATTATATTTCTCAAAAGAAATGGTGTTAGAGTTCATCAAAATATCAGCTATTCGGTAAAGTCCCTTGTTAGCCCAAATACTGCTTATTGCTTTTGGAATCTGAACAGACGGCAAGGTTAGCGGCGTAGCTATAGATCTAGCTGTATGTAGGTTGAATCGTCCCTGCAGAGTATCCCATATCTTAATAGTATGTGCTATGGAAAGGTAAGTGGACCAATTCAATGGTCTATCTCGTTTGGGTGTCCACAGAATCTGATAAATCGGATATAGTCGTACCATATCACTCTCTAATTTCACCCACATTATGTCATCCTCTCTAATATTCCAGAGCGAGGTTTGTGCTAACCTAGCTGCCCAAAAATACTTTTGTAGGTCGGGCACACCCAATCCTCCTCGTTCCCTACTTTGTAACAATGTTTTTCTGTTAATTCTAGCCTTTTTATTGGCCCAAACAAACCTTGTCACACACCTTTGAATATCATTTATATCCTCTTGAGAGACGTTAATAGGTAATGCTCTAAACAGATAGAGTAGCTTAGGCAGTATTATCATTTTTGTAATCACTATTTTGCCATAAAAAGATACTTTATAAGTGGACCAAGTTGCCATTTCCCTTTTAAGATGTGCAAACATTTTTTTATAATTTAGTTTATATAAGTGGTCTAGGTTATTTGGTATGGCAATGCCTAGGTATGTAATGCTAGAGGAAGCCCATTTAAAATCAAAGTTTATCGCGAGTAGTTTTTTTGTTACCTCTGGAAGATGAGTCTCTAGTGCCTCGCATTTGTCATTGTTTATCCTATATCCGGATAGTCTCCCAAAGTCTGACAGTAATTTATAAAGTGGGGGAAGGGACAACATAGGTTTAGTGATAGTCAATATTACATCATCAGCGAATAATGCAAGTTTGTGTACCGTGTCGCCAATTTGAATTCCTGTAATGTCTATTTTATTTCTAATGGTCGCTGCTAACGGCTCTATACAAAGGGCAAAAAGTAATGGGGAGAGGGGACACCCCTGTCGTGTTCCATTTCGAATCTTGATTGATTTGGATTGGTAACCCGACAGTCTGATAAAAGCTGACGGGGTCGTATATAATGCTTGAATTGCCTTTAAGAAGTTTCCATTTATCCCAAACTGCTGTAATGTTAAAAACATGTAGTCCCAAAGGATCCTATCGAACGCCTTCTCTGCGTCCAACGACAGGAACAGAGAAGGCGTTCTCTCTTTATTTGCATAGTCGAATAAGTCAATTATCTTCCTAATATTATCGGGGGCCTCCCTCCCTCTTATGAAGCCGACTTGATCGGGGTTAACCAGACTGGTCAGCAATGGGTTTAACCGATTGGCCAGTATTTTAGTGAAAAGCTTGAGGTCTAGGTTTATTAAAGAGATAGGCCTATAGTTTTTACAATGAAATTTGTCTTTACCCGGTTTAGGCACCACACAGATTCTTGCCGATAAAAGGTCTGGCGGGACAAAACCTCCCCGTAGTATATAGTTAAAGGATTCAACTAAATGTGGGACTAAGTCTATGGAAAACTTCTTATAGAATCCCCCCGAATACCCATCTGGACCTGGAGCTTTGTTACTTTTAATTTGTTTGATTGCAATCATAACTTCCCTAGGCGAAATTGGGGCGTCTAATTGGCTTGCGTGGTCCTCGTCTAGCTGAGGAATATTACTTTCTGCTAAAAAGGTTTTAATTTGTGTGACTCTAGTTTTAGACTCATCTATCTGAAGATTATATAAGGATTGGTAAAAATCAGCAAAGGCATTGGCTATTTGTGGGGGATCGTTAAGGAGATGCCCCTCTTGAGTTTGCAGTTGGGGAACAGAGGAGGTACGAGTTATATTTCTAATTTTCCTAGCTAACATTCGATCAGGCTTGTTTGCGTATATGAAGTATTGTGCGTCTATTATTCTCAAAGAAGATAAAGCCTCCTCATTTAATATAGCATCTATTTCAGCTTTTTTAGCAATGATTGCTTTAGCACCTGCTTCTGTTCTATTATGTATGTGGGTCTTCTGAAGTTTATCGAGTTCTAATTTTTTCTGTCGGAGGATATCTTTTTTCTTATTGGTTAAAAGGGCTTTTTCTCTAATAAGTATACCCCTGAGGTACGATTTGAAAGCCCCCCAAGCATATAATGGATTTTCTGTGGAACTCTTATTTATTTGCCAGTATTCTTTTATAGATCTGATCAATTTTTGGGAGATAACTTCGTCCTTTAATAAATGCATATCTAGCGTCCAATTTCTTTGTCTTGAGGGGTCAAAGAACCCCCTCAAAGAGACCTCAACAATAGAGTGGTCCGACCAGGATGTTTGTGATATATTTGTGTCTATCAATAAAGGGCATAGAATTTGGCTAATAAAGATATAATCAATCCTAGAGTATGATTGGTGTGCAGCTGAATAATAGGTAAAGCCTCTCATTGATCTATTACATATACGCCATACATCTATTAAGTTATGGTCTAAAATTAAGTCGCTTAAAATTTTTGAGGAGGGTTTGTGCGGTGCTGGGGACCTATCTACTTGATCGTTTATTGTGAGGTTAAAATCCCCTCCGAGGACTATCTTGTATTTCTTCCATGAGGTTAGTATTTTACTAATCTTGGTTATAAACCTTCCCTGATCCTCATTGGGAGCATAAATGTTACCTAAGATTATAGGGCTACCTTGAATCCTACCTTTCAAGATGAGAAATCTCCCCCCCGGGTCTCTGATCACTTCCTCCTCCTGAAATCCCAGGGTGGCTCGTATTAAGATAGAAACCCCTCCTTTCTTTTTAGCTCCTACTGCATGGTATTGAGTTGGGAAAGCTGCATCCCAATATTTTGGGGTAGTAACACTAGTAAAGTGTGTTTCTTGAAGCATAATCACCTGCGCGTTTAACGCCTTGTACTCTGCTATAGCTTTTTTCCTTTTTATATGTGAGTGGAGACCCCTCACATTGTGTGATATTATTTTAAGAGACATTGTTTAGTTTGTATGTAGACTAATGTGATATAGCGTACTTAACTGTGTTCCTCTGCTGGTATCGACCATATTCTTACCCATCTTAGCGTGGATGTTGACCTTTGTGTCTCTGTCAGTAATCTCAAGCCAGGATAACCCACCAGTGACCATGGGAGAAGAGAGACGGAAAGAGAAAAGAAGAGAAGTAAAAGTAAAGAAAGAGAAAAAAACAATCAATTGTATCTGTAAGTGATACATAACCAACATTAATTTAGAACAGCTCTCCTGCATCGGGGGTGCACTTCCTTATACAATACATTCACATGAGTAATTAAACAAGTAAATCTTATCCTAACCATACAGTACATCTAATCTGTCTCATAGCCTTTTGATACTCTAACATTCAAACGACAGTAGTAATATTGTCGAGCTCCGCTCCGTATTAACTGTTAAACACCTTTTCTGTAATTGGAGTCATTGTTATTTTATCCACTACAATGTCCATAACTTTTCTAAATAATTTTGTGGAGCTGTAACTAACCAACGGGTAATGATTTCTTACTTTTTTCTTAATAATATTAAACACAACCTTAACTTTTCATTTCACTGTAATATTTCTTTAGGTCTCTGATATCCCAAAAGGTTCAGTTTGGGTGTATCAACATAGAACTTCCCTTAATCAGGCATACCCTATTGGGGGGAGCTCTGCAAGTATTGATCAACTGAGTTCTTTGATCACATTTAACCAGGATCAACATATTCAGCTAGCTGAGATCGCTTTCTTGGAGTTTGTGGTCTTGCTTCCCTCTCCCAGATCCGCTGAGTTCTTTTCTTAGGAGCTCTTTGAGGTAATGGTAGGGCTGTTTCTTCCATTGGTATTTTCATTTGCTTCACCATTTTTATACCTTCCTCTAAGTTGATACAGGAGTATGAGGTATTATGATGTGTACAGATAAGTCGGAAGGGAAATGACCATCAATATTTCACCTTGGCTTTCTGCAGGGCCTCAACCACTGGCTTTAGATCTCTGCGCTTCTTTAAAGTAGTTGGTGATAGATCCGAATAGAACTGTAGCTTGTGACCTTCAAATTCAAATAGTGGAAGCTTTCTTGAAGCTTGTACTATCTTCTCTTTAGTCGAGAAGTAGTGAAACTTGATTATGACGTCTCTGGATGCATTAGGGTTTTGGGGCCTATTTAAGGCTCTGTGAGCTCTGTCCATCAATAAGAGATTCTCCTCTATGTCAGGTAGCATTTTCCTGAAAATAGTAGGCAACACTTCTTGAAGGTTATCAAATGTTTCTGGTAGATTACGGATCCTAATATTAGATCTTCGAGACCTATTCTCCAGGTCTTCAATTTGGGATTCTAATGTTGAGATCTGCTTTTCCTGTTCGGTCATAATAGAGTGAACTTCCGTCAGGTCCTCTATAACTTCATCTACTTTGTCCTCAATCACTGAAGTTCTGTTACCGATACTCAGAATGTCTGACTTCAGTTCTGCTATTGCTGATCTCAATTCCGTTTGAAATATCTCTCTTATTTGCCCCACCAGGGTAGTAGAAGGAATATCTATTTGGTCCACTTGGGAGTCTTCAGGCGTGCCATCTTGATCCGCAGCTGAAGCCATGACTTCCTGGTTTGTGGCTTTACGATTCTTTTTAGCTTGGGCCCTGGATAAACAGTCTTTGACTGTTTGATGTTTTCCTTTCATAATATTGCGAATACTGGGACAGGAACAATTCCCAACAAACTCCGTAGTATACTTTTGTTATATGGTTTCTCACTGATATTATTACTGCAATGCGAGCATATTTTAGTATTCCAGCTCTATTTTAGATGCCCAATTTTTGTTTGTGGTATTTACTTGTAGGCAAACATTTTGCACCCCCTGCAACAGGAGCATCTATTCAAAAAACATTCTCTTTAAATTGTTGGCTAAGAAAAGCAACAAGATTCTCTCTTTCTGGAACACTTTTCCACTTTTGTACCTCAATCCCTAAGCTACAATTGCTATGAGAGATCAAGAAAGGGCTCATGTTCCGGACAAATAGTTATGTGAGAGTACAGTTGCTAGAAAAAAAAAAATGAGTTATTCACATCAGACCATTGCAAACTTGCATTTCAACCAGTAAATACCCTAAGAAGGAGAGAAATAATGGCATCTTTCCAGCGTGCTTTGCTATACTCTATTTCTGAACATATAATAACACTGCAAAATAGGTCACCTCTGCTCACAACAATCTACCTCTTAGCTCGGGGAAAGGGGGTACGACACTAAGGAAGGGAAAAAGGGAAGTGGAAGTGACCAGCCCAGACTAGCTAGGCCGGAAAGGGAGAGCCTTGAGGAGTTGTCACTTTAGTAAACACTTATTTAAGTTCCAACCAGAATAATTTTTATAGCAATGACCTGTGGGAAGTAAATGGTTAGAAAAGCAGTTAAAGCAGAAAAGCAAAACAACACTTCACCTGTGAGCAGGGACCCCCATGCACATAAGCTGTCGCAGCAGCCAGAATATAAAAGGGGGTAGAGAACCTGGAAAGGAAAAGTGCAAGTTAACCAAAAGAAAGACACTACACCCTGAATGTAGATTCAGGGACACCTGAGCTGGCGCAGCAGCCTTGTTTAGTTGTAATGTGCTTCAGGGGACCCAATTGAGAGTTAGCAAGAAGTCACACAATGTAATCTGGATATACAGGGCAAACACAGTTTTAATAATGCAGTGCACTGTGCTCCAGAAGGTAGATGCGTGTCCCTCTGGGAATGCGAGGCAGTTCCAATTACAGCTATTAAAGCCTGATAGATATGAATAACCAGGGGTAGGGCCCAAATCCAGGTTCCCTACATGAGAAGGGTGGTCCCAGATGTAGTTTATTTCCTAATGTAATTGGCAGCTAAGTGCGTGGGGTGCTTTCCCCCTAGGGCCCCATGGATGTCCGAGGGATGCGGTGCCCCCAGCTAAATTTAAAGAAGGCCTCAAGTAAGTAGGCCTCACCCTGTCAGGGGCAGCTCAGACCCACAATGGCCTCCTGGTTAACTGAGCACTATCTTGGGAACGTTATCTTAGGGACCCAGGGACAGGGAACAAACAGTCTCACCTTGTTGCTTCCCAATGTGTCCTCCTATCTTGCACCAGCCTTCAGTATATCAGGCCCCGACCCTCCAGAGCTTATACCGGAGCTTACAGTCGCAGGTCAGCTTAGATTAGGAGGCCTCCCCTCCGGCCGCACCCACGTTGTCTGTAACTCTAGTGCCCTGGGGATCAGCGGATGAGACTGCAGGAACCTCCGTGCGACCAGGAGGTCTAGAACAGGTATAGGCAGCAGCCGGCAGGTAGTTCGTTCACCGCTCTGTGCTCCAGCACAGGTCGCAGCGCGGCGGTAGAGGGAGGCCTTCCCCAAGATGGCGGATCTTCGCGCCCAAATTCTCTCCGGTTCTTGAGGCCCCCAGATGCCGGGTGCTAAGTTGGAGGCTGTGGGGCTTGGTCAATGGGGTGTCCGGTAGCCACTTATGAAGGCAGTCTGTGCAAACCCGTATTCTACTCCCTCTCGAGGCCTCGACAGAGCGGAGCGGCTGGTATAGCAACCGGATCCCCAATCACATGTGCAGCGTCTCGAGCAGCCTCTCAGCCGTTAGTATGGTAAGAGTCTTCTGCTCCGGAGAGGATCCCCGACCCTCCGGAGCTGGTAGAATGGACTTAAGTGAGGCAAACAGCAGCCGCGGTATTGCGGGCCCAAACGGACCGGTAAATATTTGCAGATGTCCTCTTTTTCTCTTTGGTAATGAAGGGCTAGTAAATTGAAATATGCTGGGTCAAAGTAGCACCCAAATAAAAGTATTTATGTGGTTTAAATTCCACTTCTAGTACTCTAACTTCAGGAGCTCTCCTTTAACACGTCTGCTCCTGTTGGTAGCTAGCTCCGCCCCCCTCCCCCTCCTATTTTTAAGAAAATGTTTCCAATAGATGCCGCCACACGGGACTTATGGCAAACGGTCCCTAAGTTGGAGAGAGCAGTTTCTACACTTGCTAAGCGTACTACTATCCATGTCGAGGACAGTTGTGCTTTCTTAGATCCAATGGATAAAAAGTTAGAGGGTTACCTTAAGAAAATGTTTATTCAACAAAGTTTTATCCTACAGCCCCTTGCATGCATTGCGCCTGTCACTGCTGCTGCGGCGTTCTGGTTTGAGTCTCTGGAAGAGGCTTTACAGGTAGTGACTCCATTGGATGACATAATTGACAAGCTTAGAGCACTTAAGCTAGCCAATTCTTTTGTTTCTGATGCCATTGTTCATTTGACTAAACTTACGGCTAAGAATTCTGGTTTTGCTATCCAGGCGCACAGAGCGCTATGGCTTAAATCATGGTCAGCTGACGTTACTTCAAAGTCTAAGCTGCTTAACATTCCCTTCAAGGGGCAGACCCTATTCGGGCCTGGTTTGAAGGAGATTATTGCTGATATCACTGGAGGAAAAGGTCATGCCCTTCCTCAGGATAGGTCAAAATCAAGGGCCAAACAGTCTAATTTTCGTGCCTTTCGAAACTTCAAGGCAAGTGCGGCATCAACTTCCTCTAATGCAAAACAAGAGGGAACTTTTGCTCAGTCCAAGACGGTCTGGAGACCTAACCAGACCTGGAACAAAGGTAAGCAGGCCAAAAAGCCTGGAGCTGCCTCTAAGACAGCATGAATTAACGGCCCCCTATCCGGTAACGGATCTAGTAAGGGGCAGACTTTCGCTCTTCGCCCAGGCGTGGGCAAGAGATGTCCAGGATCCCTGGGCGTTGGAAATTATATTCCAGGGATATCTTCTGGACTTCAAGGCTTCCCTCTCAAAAGGGAGATTTCACCTTTCACAATTATCTGCAAACCAGATAAAGAGAGAGGCATTCTTACACTGTGTACAAGACCTCCTAGTTATGGGAGTGATCCATCCAGTTCCAAAGGAGGAACAGGGACAGGGATTTTACTCAAATCTGTGGTTCCCAAAAAAGAGGGAACCTTCAGACCAATTTTGGATCTAAAGATCTTAAACAAATTCCTCAGAGTTCCATCATTCAAGATGGAGACTATTCGTACCATCCTACCTATGATCCAGGAGGGTCCAATACATGACTACAGTGGATTTAAAGGATGCTTATCTTCACATTCCGATACACAAAGATCATCATCGGTTTCTCAGTTTTGCCTTCCTAGACAGGCATTACCTGTTTGTAGCTCTTCCCTTTGGGTTAACTACAGCCCCAAGAATTTTTACGAAGGTTCTGGGGTCGCTTCTGGCGGTCCTAAGGCCGTGGGGCATAGCAGTGGCCCCTTATTTAGACAACATCCTGATTCAGGCATCAAACTTCCAAATTGCCAAGTCTTACACGGACATAGTGTTGGCATTTCTGAGGTCGCATGGGTGGAAGGTGAATGAGGAAAAGAGTTCTCTATCCTCCCTCACAAGAGTTTCCTTCCTAGGGACTCTGATAGATTCTGTAGAAATGAAAATTTACCTGACTGAGTCCAGGTTATCAAAACTTCTAAATTCCTGCCGTATTCTTTATTCCATTCCTCGCCCTTCGGTGGCTCAGTGCATGGAAGTAATCGGCTTAATGGTAGCGGCAATGGACATAGTGCTCTTTGCACGCCTACATCTCAGACCGCTGCAACTCTGCATGCTCAGTCAGTGGAATGGGGATTACACAGATTTGTCCCCTCTACTAAATCTGGATCAAGAGACCAGGGATTCTCTTCTCTGGTGGCTATCTCGGGTCCATCTGTCCAAAGGCATGACCTTTTGCAGGCCAGATTGGACAATTGTAACGACAGATGCCAGCCTTCTAGGTTGGGGTGCAGTCTGGAACTCCCTGAAGGCTCAGGGATCGTGGACTCAGGAGGAGTCACTCCTTCCAATAAATATTCTGGAACTGAGAGCGATATTCAATGCTCTTCAGACTTGGCCTCAGCTAGCGACAATGAGGTTCATCAGATTTCAGTCGGACAACATCACGACTGTGGCTTACATCAACCATCAAGGGGGAACAAGGAGTTCCCTAGCGATGTTAGAAGTCTCAAAGATAATTCGCTGGGCAGAGATTCACTCTTGCCACCTATCAGCTATCCATATCCCAGGTGTAGAGAACTGGGAGGCGGATTTTCTAAGTCGACAGACTTTTCATCCGGGGGAGTGGGAGCTCCATCCGGAGGTGTTTGCACAATTGACTCATCGTTGGGGCAAACCAGAACTGGATCTCATGGCGTCTCGCCAGAACGCCAAGCTTCCTTTTTACGGATCCAGGTCCAGGGACCCCAAGGCAACGCCGCTGATAGATGCTCTAGCAGCGCCTTGGTCCTTCAACCTGGCTTATGTGCTGCCACCGTTTCCTCTGCTCCCTCGTCTGATTGCCAAAATCAAGCAGGAGAGAGCATCGGTGATCTTGATAGCGCCTGCGTGGCCATGCAGGACTTGGTATGCAGATCTGGTGGACATGTCATCCTTTCCACCATGGACTCTGCCACTGAGACAGGACCTTCTACTTCAAGGTCCTTTCAACCATCCAAATCTAATTTCTCTGAGGCTGACTGCCTGGAGATTGAACGCTTGATTTTATCAAAGTCTGGTTTCTCCGAGTCAGTCATTGATACCTTAATTCAGGCACGAAAGCCTGTCACCAGGAAAATCTATCATAAAATATGGCGTAAATATCTTTATTGGTGTGAATCCAAGGGCTACTCATGGAGTAAGGTCAGGTTTCCCAGGATATTATCTTTTCTCCAAGAAGGATTGGAGAAAGGATTGTCAGCTAGTTCCTTAAAGGGACAGATTTCTGTGCTGTCTATTCTTTTGCACAAGCGTCTGGCGGATGTTTCAGACGTTCAGGCATTTTGTCAGGCTTTAGTTAGAATCAAGCCTGTGTTTAAACCTGTTGCTCCGCCTTGGAGTTTAAATTTGGTTCTTAAAGTTCTTCAGGGGGTTCCGTTTGAACCTCTTCATTCCATAGATATCAGACTTTTATCTTGGAAAGTTCTTTTTTTGGTAGCCATTTCCTCGGCTCGTAGAGTTTCCGAGTTATCTGCCTTACAATGTGATTCTCCTTATCTGATCTTCCATGCAGATAAGGTAGTTCTGCGTACCAAACCTGGGCTTTTACCTAAGGTGGTATCTAATAAGAATATCAATCAAGAGATTGTTGTTCCGTCTTTGTGTAATAATCCTTCTTCAAAGAAGGAACGTCTATTACACAATCTTCTTCAGAGGCTATTTTTGGGAGAAAGGTTTTACAGGCAGTGGTACCTGCCTTGTCCCTCCCTTCATCCGTGTACTTTAGCTTTGGTATTGGTATCCCACAAGTAATGGATGATCCGTGGATTGGATACACCTTACAAGAGAAAACATAATTTATGCTTATCTGATAAATTTCTTTCTCTAGTGGTGTATCCAGTCCACGGCCCGCCCTGTCATTTTAAGGCAGGTATTTTTTAATTTTAAACTACAGTCACCACTGCACCCTATGGTTTCTCCTTTCTCTGCTCGTTTTCGGTCGAATGACTGGATATGGCAGTTAGGGGAGGAGCTATATAGCAGCTCTGCTGTGGGTGATCCTCTTGCAACTTCCTGTTGGGAAGGAGAATATCCCACAAGTAATGGATGATCCGTGGACTGGATACACCACAAGAGAAATAAATTTATCAGGTAAGCATAAATTATGTTTTTTTACTTTACTCCCGACGGCTGTGGTAATACATTTAGCCGAACGAGAGTTTCATGTGGTTACACCCACGATGGGCGGAGTTAGGTACGGCGGCTGCTTCTATTGCGCGCTTTTTTTACCCTGTCTCACTTCCTGAGTTCTGTAGTGGGGAAAACAGCTGTGTCACAGGTTTAGCAGCATTGCGGTTACCAGACCGTAATTAGTAAAGAGTTGAGTCCGGATTACCTACAGAGTAGTACACTCCGTTAGCAGGCAGGCAGGTAAGCACCTCAGCAAGGCAAAAGCTGAGGTGTAGAGTTGTCTGGAGTGTTTTTTTTGGGGGCCTTTTTGTTTTGTTAAATAAAAGAAAAATAAAGCAGTTATTTTTTAGTTTAAAATTTAAAGAGACAGTAACGTTTCTTTTTTTGGGGGAAATTTTCTAAATAAAATATCATTTTCCCTGTTTGTTTATTGGTGATTAAAGATGGACTAAGAAACCCTGGAAGATGTTACATATGTTGTGTTTTGATCCTAATGTAGAAACACCAATCCCTTTCTGTTCCTCATGTATTGTGTTCATTTTACATTACAGGGATAGACGTTTTCCTGAGCCAACATTGTCTAAGGTGGATGTTGTTCAGGAGTTTTCTAAAATGTTCGAAATATGCCGCAGCTTTCTCCTCAAGCGTCCCAAAATTTAGTGTCCATACAGCCAGTGCCCTGCGCTTCCTCTATGATCCCAACTGGAGTTACCTTGCAAGACATTGCTTCCCTAATGTCATCAGCAGTATCTGACGAGTTTCTGCTTTTCCCATGCTGCAGGGAAAGCGCTAGAGGAAATGTAATCAATCAGTGAATAAGGTTGCTGACACAGTAGTGGCTATTCTGAATGTTCCTTCCCAGAAACCTGAAGAGGAGGATATTTTGGTAGCATCTGAGGGGCAAATCTCAGACTCAGTGTAATACCTTTAGCTGATACTGAAGTTGTTTCTTTTAGGTTTAAGCTTGAACACCTCCATTTGTAACTTAAGGAGGTTTTAGCTACCCTGGATGACTTCGACACTATCGTCGTAGTCAATCCTAAGAAGTCTAGTAAACTAAACAAGTATTTTGACGTGCCTTCCATGGTGGAGGTATTTCCTGTACCAGATAGGGCTACAGAGATTATTGCTAAGGAATGGGAGAGACCGGGTATCCCTTTTTCTCCATCCCCTATATTTAAGAAGATGTTTCCTATAGCAGACTCTATCAAGGAGTTTTGGCAGACGGGGCAATTTCCACGCTAGCCAAGAGAACAACTATTCCATAGAAGATAGTTGTTCCTTTAAGGATCCTATGGATATGAAGTTAGTTGTTGCTCAAGAAAATGTATGTACACCAGGGTTTACAATGGCAACCTGCGGTTTGTATTGCTACTGTCACTAGTGCGGCAGCATACTGGTTTAATGCGTTGTCTGATTCTATTTGGACAGGCACTCCCCTAGAAGAAATCCAGGATAGGATCAAGGCCCTTAAGTTGGCCATTCCTCCTTGCAAAACATCTCCAGTTCAGTTAGGTTTGATGGTTGCCGAGCATGGACAGCCCTCTTCAAATTACCCCACAGATTTTAAATGATATTCAGGTCTGGGGACTGGGATGGCCATTCCAGAACATTGTACTTGTTCCTCTGCATAAATGCCAGAGTAGATTTTGAGCAGTGTTTTGGGTCTTTTTCTTGTTAAAATATCCAGCTCTGGCGTAACTTCCACTTTGTGACTGATTCCTCAACATTATTCTCAAGTATGTGCTGATACTGAGTGGAATCCATGAGACTCTCAACTTTAACAAGATTCCCAGTACTGGCACTGGTCACACAGCCCCACAGCATGATGGAACATAAACTAAATTTCTCCTACATTGGTGTATCCGGTCCACGGCTTCATCCTTGTGGGATATTCTCATTCCCTACAGGAAGTGGCAAAGAGAGCACACAGCAGAGCTGTCCATATAGTTCCCCCTCTGGCTCCGCCCCCCAGTAATTCTCTTTGCCGCTCTGAACAAGTAGCATCTCCACGGGGGTGGTAAAGAGTATGTGGTGTTAGTTGTAGATTTTTATTTCTTCTATCAAGAGTTTGTTATTTTAAAATAGTGCCGGTTTGTACTATTTACTCTACAACAGAAAGTGAAGAAGATTTCTGTTAAAAGAGGAGTATGATTTTAGCACCAGTAACTAAAATCCATTGCTGTTCCCACGCAGGACTGTTGAAACCAGAGAACATCAGTTGGGGGGAACATTTTGCAGGCTTAACTGCATCAGGTATGATCAGTCATATTTCTAACAAGACCATGTAATGCTAGAAGACTGTCAGAAATTCCCTCTGGGATAGGTAAGCCACTTTTTCTTAGACTCTGTATAAAATGATGGCTTATATTTAGGGCTCTATGCTGGTTGACACTATTGTGGGCTTTAAAATCGATTGCTTTTTAGCATGTTTTTCTCTATAAATAAGGTGTTTTTCAGATTTTAAAACACTTTTAGGGTTTAATTTCGGCCTGGCACTTATTTGGACACCTAAATTTAGTCAGAAAGGCCCCTCCACTCTGGAATGAAGAGGGATGAGGCCTCATTTTCAGGCCTAAATTGTGCAGTTGTTTTTGCCTAGGCAATCCATGCAGCTTCATGTGGGGCATCACAAAAGACTCCAGAGAGGCTTATTTCCTACTAAAATAATCCCTAAGGAAGGTAAATGGCCACAGGAGAAGCTGTGGCTAGTACTGTAGTGTGTTAACTGGTTAATAACTGTTATTAGCTCCGGTTCGGGCATTAAGGGGTTAATTGGTCTGAAAATTTGTGTGCAATCTTTTCAAAGCATTAAGGCTCTGTGGGATGTTTCTTTCATGGTTTTTTGATGTTTCAATAATAATGTGTGCACTTTTATTATTTAAAGAGACAGTAACGTTTTTGTCAAAAATAATTTTTATTGCATTGTAGTTCTGTTTAAGTCTGTCAAACATGTCTGAATCTTCAGATAGCCTATGTTCTGTATGTCTAAAGGCCAAGGTGGTTCCCCCATTAAATTTATGTGTGAAGTGTGCCATAGCGTCCAAACAGCTTAAGGACAGTACAATCACACTTAAAAATATAGCCCAAGATGATTCTTTAGCTGAAGGTAGTGAAGATAGCTTGCTTTCGTCTCCTTCTGTGTCAACACCAGCTATGCCCGCGCAGGCGATGCCCAGTATATCTGGCGCACCAATTGCGATTACTATGCAACAATTAGCATTTTTTTTATCCAAACTGCCAGCTTTTCCTAGGAAGCGTGATTGCTCAGTTTTAAACACAGACAATGAGCAAGCAGACGCAGAGGATAATTTATCTGTAGTGCCCTCACATCAATCTGACTTGGCGGTGAGGGAGGGCCTGTCTGAGGGAGACATTTCTGACAGGAAAAGTTTCTCAGCAGGCAGAGCCTGATACTTTAACATTTAAATTTAAGCTAGAACACCTCCGCGCCCTACTTAAGGAGGTTCTAGCTGCACTTGATGATTGTGTGATCCTTTGGGGATCCCAGAAAAATTGTGTAAAATGGACAAGTTCCTAGAGGTCCCAGTACACACTGATGCGTTTCAGATACCTAAGATGGCGGATATCGTGTCTAAGGAGTGGGAGAAGCCAGGTGTACCTTTTGTTCCCCCTCCTATATTTTAGAAAATGTTCCCAATTGTTGACCCTAGAAGGGACGCGTGGCAGACGGTCCCCAAGGTAGAGGGGGCAGTTTCAACGCTAACTAAGCGCACGACTATACCATTAGAAGACAGTTGCGCTTTCAAAAAATTAGAAGGTTTACTTAAGGGAATATTTGTTCTACAAGGTTTCCTTCTTCGACCAATTTCCTGCATTATTCCTGTAACTACTGCAGCGGCTTTTAGTTTGAGGAACTGGAAAACTCTCTCCAGAAGGAGACTGCTTATGTCGAAGTCATGGATAGAATTCACGCCCTAAAGCTGGCTAATTCTTTCATCACAGATGCCGCTTTGCAAGTAGCTAAACTAGCGGCGAAAAATTCTGGTTTTGCCATCGTGGCGCGCAGAGCGCTTTGGCTAAAATCATGGTCGGCTTATGTGTCGTCCAAAACAAAATTGCTTAATATTCCTTTCAAGGGTAAGACCCTATTCGGGCCAGAGTTGAAAGAGATTATTTCAGATATCTCTGGGAAAGGGCCATGCCCTTCCACAAGGTAGAGCCTTCAAGGCTAAAAAACAAGGCCAATTTTCGTTCCTTTCGCAACTTCAGGAACGAACCTGCTTCAACCTCTACCGCTACTAAGCAAGAGGGTAAAGCTTACTAGCCCAAGCCAACATGGAAACCTTTCGAGGGCTGGAACAAGGGTAAACAGGCCAAGAAGCCTGCTGCTGCTGCCAAGACAGCATGAAAGGGTAGCCCCCGATCCGGGACCGGATCTAGTAGGGGGCAGACTTTCTCTCTTTGCTCAGGCTTGGGCAAGAGATGTTCCGGACCCCTTGGCACTAGAAATTGTCTCTCAGGGGTACCTTCTAGAGTTCAAAGACCTTTCCCCAAGGGGAAGGTTCCACATGGCTCACTTATCTTTAGACAGATAAGGAGACAGGCATTCTTACTTTGCGTACAGGACCTTTTAAAAATGGGAGTGATACACCCAGTTCCGACAGCAGAGCGAGGACTGGGTTTTTACTCAAACCTGTTTGTAGTTCCCAACAAAAAAAAAAAAGGAACTTTCAGGCCAATTCTGGACTTAATTTTTTTTAGAAAAAATTCAAAATGGAACCATTCGGACAATTTTAAGAATGTTCCAGGATGGTCAATATATGACTACCGTGGACTTAAAGGATGCGTATCTGCATGTTCCGATCCACAAAGATTACCTTCAGTTCCTGAGGTTCGCCTCTTTGGACAAGCATTATCAGAATTTTCACAAGGGTGCTAGGGTCCCTTCTAGCGTTGCTAAGGCCAAGGGCATTGCAGTAGCACCTTACCTAGACGACATGTTAATACAAGCGTCGTCCTTTCACAAAGTGAAGACTCATTCAGACATTGTCCTAACCTTTCTAAGGTCTCACGGGTGGAAGGTGAACATAGAAAAAAGTTCTCTGTCCCCGTTCACAAGGGTTCCCTTCCTGGGAACAATAATAGACTCAGTAGAAATGAAAATCTTTCTGACAGAGGTCAGGAAGTTAAAACTTCTGAACACTTGTCGAGTTCTTCAATCCATTCCTCAACCCTCCATAGCTCAATGCATGGAGGTAATAGGACTCATGGTCGCAGCAATGGACGTGGTTCCATTTGCTCGAAATCATTTAAGACCATTGCAACTGTGCATGCTCAAACAGTGGAATGGGGATTATGCAGATTTGTCTTCCCAAATTCAAATGGACCAGAAAACCAGAGACTCACTCCTCTGCTGGTTGTCTCTGGATCACCTGTCTCAGGGAATGAGTTTCCGCAGACCGGAGTGGATCATTGTCACGACCGACGCCAGCCTCCTAGGCTGGGGCACAGTCTGGGAGTCCCTGAGGGCTCAGGATCTATGGTCTCGGGAAGAATCTCTTCTCCCGATAAACATTTTGGAATTGAGAGCGATATTCAATGCGCTCCAGGCATGGCCTCAACTAGCGGAGACCAAATTCATCAGATTTCAGTCGGACAACATGACGACTGTAGCTTACATCAATCATCAGGGGGGAACAAAGAGTTCCCTGGCGATGAGGGAGGTATCCAAATTCATCAAATGGGCAGAGGATCATTCCTGCCATCTATCAGCAATTCACATCCCAGGAGTGGACAACTGGGAAGCAAATTATCTGAGTCGTCAGACTTTCCATCCGGGGGAGTGGGAACTCCACCCGGAGGTTTTTGCCCAGTTAACTCAACTAGGGGGCATTCCAGATCTGGATCTGATGGCATCACGTCAGAACTCCAAAGTTCCACGTTACGGGTCCAGATCCAGGGATCCCAAGGCGACATTGGTAGATGCCTTAGTAGCGCCTTGGTCGTTCAATCTAGCTTATGTCTTTCCACCGTTTCCCCTTCTCCCCCGGCTAGTAATCGAACAGTAGAAGGCTTCGGTAATTCTGATAGCTCCTGCGTGACAAGCAGGACTTGGTATGCAGACATGGTGAATATGTCATCGGTTCCGCCATGGAAGCTATCTTTGAGGATAGGACCTTCTAATTCAAGGTCCATTCGAACAGGGTTTTCGGATTCAGTATAGATACCCTGATCCAGGTTAGAAAGCCTGTCACCAGGAAAATTTACCATAAGATATGGCGGAAATAGCTTTGTTGGTGCGAATCCAAGGGTTACTCATGGAATAAGATTAGGATTCCAAGGATATTGTCTTTTCTCCAAGAAGGATTGGAGAAAGGTTTGTCAGCTAAGCTAGTTCCTTAAAAGGACAGATATCTGCTCTGTCTATCCTGTTACACAAGCGTCTGGCAGAAGTACCAGACGTTCAAGCGTTTGCACAGGCTTTAGTCAGAATCAAGCCTGTCTATAGACCTGTGGCTCCTCCATGGAGTCTCAATTTAGTTCTTTCAGTTCTTCAAGGGGTTCCGTTTGAACCTTTACATTCCATAGATATTAAGTTATTATCTTGGAAAGTTTTGTTTTTGGTAGCTATATCTTCTGCTCGAAGAGTTTCTGAGTTGTCTGCTTTGCAGTGTAATTCACCCTATTTGGTGTTCCATACAGATAAGGTTGTTTTGCGTACCAAACCTGGTTTCCTTCCAAAAGTGGTTTCCAATAAGAATATTAACCAGGAAATAGTTGTTCCTTCTCTGTGTCCTAACCCAGTTTCTAAGAAGGAACGGCTGTTACACAATCTTGATGTGGTTCGTGCTTTAAAATTCTATTTAAAAGCAACTAAGATTTCAGACAAACATCGTCCTTGTTTGTTGTCTATTCTGGTAAGAGGAGAGGTCAGAAAGCGACTGTTACCTCTCTTTCCTTCTGGCTGAAAAGCATCATCCGAAGGCAGCGACTTGGTCTTCACTGCATACATTTGCCAAATTTTACAAATTCGATACTTTTGTTTCTTCGGAGGCTATTTTTGGGAGAAAGGTTTTGCAAGCAGTGGTGCCTTCCCTTTAGGTTACCTGACTTGTTCCTTCCCTTCATCCGTGTCCTAAAGCTTTGGTATTTGTTCCCACAAGTAAGGATGAAGCCGTGGACCGGATACACCAATGTAGGAGAAAACAGAATTTATGTTTACCTGATAAATTTCTTTCTCCTACGGTGTATCCGGTCCACGGCCCGCCCTGGCATTTGGTCAGGTTTAAATTTTTATTTTTGTACACTACAGTCACCACTGCACCCTATGGTTCTCCTTTTTCTCCTAACCGTCGGTCGAATGACTGGGGGGCGGAGCCAGAGGGGGAACTATATGGACAGCTCTGCTGTGTGCTCTCTTCCTGTAGGGAATGAGAATATCCCACAAGTAAGGATGAAGCCGTGGACCGGATACACCGTAGGAGAAAGAAATTTATCAGGTAAACATAAATTCTGTTTTCTCCTACATTGGTGTATCCGGTCCACGGCTTCATCCTTACTTGTGGGATATTCTCAATCCCTACAGGAAGTGGCAAAGAGAGCACACAGCAGAGCTGTCCATATAGCTCCCCTCAGGCTCCGCCCACCCAGTCATTCTCTTTGCCGCTCTAACTAGTAGCATCTCCACGGGGGTGGTAAAGAGTATGTGGTGTTTAGTTGTAGTTTTTTATTCTTCTATCAAGAGTTTATTTTAAAATAGTGCCGGCTTGTACTATTTACTCTGCAGCTGAAAGTGATGAAGATTTCTGCCGAGAGGAATATGATTTTAGCACCAGTAACTAAAATCCATTGCTGTTCCCACGCAGGACTGTTGAACCAGAGAACTTCAGTTGGGGGGAACAGTTTGCAGGCTTATCTGCTTCAGGTATGATCAGTCATTTTTCTAACAAGACCTAGTAATGCTAGAAGACTGTCAGCAATCCCCTCTGGGATAGGTAAGCCATTTTTCTTAGATGTTCCCCATTCTTGACGCTAGAAGGGACGCGTGGCAGACGGTCCCTAAGGTAGAGGGGGCAGTTTCAACACTAGCTAAGCGCACAACTATACCAATAGAAGACAGTTGCGCTTTCAAAGATCCTATGGATAAAAAATTAGAAGGTTTACTTAAGAAAATTTTTGTTCAACAAGGTTTTCTTCTTCAACCAATTTCTTGCATTATTCCTGTAACCACTGCAGCTGCCTTTTGGTTTGAGGAATTAGAAAACTCGCTCCAGAAGGAGACTTCTTATGATGAAGTCATGGATAGAATTCACGCCCTGAAGTTGGCTAATTCTTTCATTACAGATACCGCTTTTCAGTTAGCTAAATTAGCGGCAAAAAATTCTGCTTTCGCAATAGTGGCGCATAGAGCGCTTTGGCTAAAACCGTGGTCGGCGGATGTGTTGTCCAAAACAAAATTGCTTAATATTCCTTTCAAGGGTAAGACCCTATTCGGGCCAGAGTTGAAAGAAATTATTTCAGATATCACTGGGGGAAAGGGCCATGCCCTTCAACAGGATAGACCTTTCAAAGCTAAAAGTAAGTCTAATTTTCGTTCCTTTCGCAATTTCAGGAACGGACCGGCTTCTACCTCCTACAGCCACTAGGCAAGAGGGTAACACACCCCAGCCCAAACCAGCATGGAAACCATTGCAAGGCTGGAAAAAGGGTAAACAGGCCAAAAAGCCTGCTGCTGCTACCAAGACAGCATGAAGGGGTAGCCCCCGATCCGGGACCGGATCTAGTAGGGGGCAGACTTTCTCTCTTTGCTCAGGCCTGGGCAAGAGATGTTCCCGGACCCCTGGGCACTAGAAATTGTTTCTCAGGGGTATCTTCTAGAATTCAAGGACCTTCCTCCAAGGGGAAGGTTCCACATGTCTCGCTTATCTTTACACCAGATAAAGAGACAGGCATTCTTACATTGCGTAGAAGACCTTTTAAAAATGGGAGTGATACACCCAGTTCCAACAGCAGAACAAGGACTGGGATTTTACTCAAACCTGTTTGTAGTTCCCAAAAAGGAAGGAACTTTCAGGCCAATCCTGGACTTAAAGATCCTAAACAAATTCCTCAGAGTTCCATCATTCAAAATGGAAACCATTCGGACAATTTTACCAATGATCCAGGAGGGTCAATATATGACTACCGTGGACTTAAAGGATGCGTACCTGCATATTTCTATCCACAAAGATCACCATCAGTTTCTGAGGTTCGCCTTTCTGGACAAGCATTACCAGTTCGTGGCTCTTCCCTTCGGATTGGCCACTGCTCCCAGAATTTTCACAAAGGTGCTAGGGTCCCTTCTAGCGGTGTTAAGGCCAAGGGGCATTGCAGTAGCCCCTTACCTAGACAACATTTTAATACAGACGTCGTCCTTTCACAAAGCAAGGGCTCATACGGACATTGTTCTAGCCTTTCTAAGGTCTCACGGGTGGAAGGTGAACATAGAAAAAAGTTCTCTGTCCCCGTTCACAAGGGTTCCCTTCCTGGGAACAATAATAGACTCGGTAGAAATGAAAATCTTTCTGACAGAGGTCAGGAAATTAAAACTTTTGAACACTTGTCGAGTTCTTCAATCCATTCCTCAACCCTCCATAGCTCAGTGCATGGAGGTAATAGGACTAATGGTTGCGGCAATGGACGTGGTTCCCTTTGCTCGAATTCATTTAAGACCATTGCAACTGTGCATGCTCAAACAATGGAATGGGGATTATGCAGATTTGTCTCCCCAGATTCAGATGGACCAGCAAACCAGAGACTCACTCCTCTGGTGGTTGTCTCAGGATCACCTGTCTCAGGGAATGAGTTTCCGAAGACCGGAGTGGATCATTGTCACGACCGACGCCAGCCTCTTAGGCTGGGGCGCGGTCTGGGAGTCCCTGAAGGCTCAGGGTCTATGGTCTCGGGAAGAATCTCTTCTCCCGATAAACATTTTGGAATTGAGCGATATTCAATGCGCTCCAGGCATGGCCTCAACTAGCGGAGGCCAAATTCATAAGATTTCAGTCGGACAACATGACGACTGTAGCGTACATCAATCAGGGGGGAAAAAAGAGTTCCCTGGCGATGAGGGAGGTATCCAAGATCATCAAATGGGCAGAGGATCACTCCTGCCATCTATCAGCAATTCACATCCCAGGAGTGGACAACTGGGAAGAGGATTATCTGAGTCGTCAGACTTTCCAATCCGGGGGAGTGGGAACTCCACCCGGAGGTTTTTGCTCAGCTGACCCAGCTATGGGGCACTCTAGATCTGGATCTGATGGCGTCACGTCAGAACTCCAAAGTTCCACGTTACGGGTCCAGGTCCAGGGATCCCAAGGCGACATTGGTAGATGCCTTAGTAGCGCCTTGGTCGTTCAATCTAGCTTATGTCTTTCCACCGTTTCCCCTTCTCCCCCGGCTAGTAGCCAGGATCAAACAGGAGAAGGCTTCAGTAACTCTGATAGCTCCTGCGTGGCCACTCAGGACTTGGTATGCAGACCTGGTGAATATGTCATCGGTTCCACCATGGAAGCTGCCTTTGAGGCAGGACCTTCTAATTCAATGTCCATTCGAACATCCAAACCTAATTTCTCTGCAACTGACTGCTTGGAGATTGAACGCTTAATTCTAGCTAAGCGTGGGTTTTCGGAATCAGTTATAGATACTCTGATCCAGGCTAGAAAGCCTGTCACCAGCAAAATTTACCATAAGATATGGTGGAAATATCTTTGCGGGTGCGAATCCAAGGGTTACTCATGGAGTAAGATTAGGATTCCAAGGATACTATCTTTTCTCCAAGAAGGATTGGAGAAAGGATTGTCAGCTAGTTCCTTAAAAGGACAGATATCTGCTCTGTCTGTTTTGTTACACAAGCGTCTGGCAGCCATGCCAGATATTCAGGCGTTTGTACAGGCTTTAGTCAGAATCATGCCTGTCTACAGACCTGTGGCTCCTCCATGGAGTCTAAATTTAGTTCTTTCAGTTCTTCAAGGGGTTCCGTTTGAACCTCTACATTCCATAGATATTAAGTTACTATCTTGGAAAGTTTTGTTTTTAGTAGCTATTTCTTCTGCTAGAAGAGTTTCTGAATTGTCTGCTTTGCAGTGTAATTCACCCTATCTGGTGTTTCATACAGATAATGTCGTTTTACGTACCAAACCTGGTTTTCTTCCAAAAGTGGTTTCCAATAAGAATATCAACCAGGAAATAGTTGTTCCTTCTCTGTGTCCTAATCCAGTTTCTAACAAGGAACGTCTGTTACACAATCTTGATGTGGTTCGTGCTTTCAAGTTTTATCTAAAAGCAACTAAGGACTTCAGACAAACATCGTCCTTGTTTGTCGTCTATTCTGGCAAGAGGAGAGGTCAAAAGGCGACTGCGACCTCTCTGTCTTTCTGGCTGAAAAGCATCATCTGGTTGGCTTATGAGACTGCTGGAAGGCAGCCTCCTGAACGAATTACAGCTCACTCTACTAGAGCTGTGGCTTCCACATGGGCTTTCAAGAATGAGGCTTCTGTTGAACAGATTTGTAAGGCAGCGACTTGGTCTTCACTGCATACGTTTGCCAAATTTTACAAATTCGATACTTTTGCTTCTTCGGAGGCTATTTTTGGGAGAAAGGTTTTGCAAGCAGTGGTGCCTTCCGTTTAGGTTACCTGACTTGTTCCCTCCCTTCATCCGTGTCCTAAAGCTTTGGTATTGGTTCCCACAAGTAAGGATGAAGCCGTGGGCCGGATACACCAATGTAGGAGAAAACAGAATTTATGTTTACCTGATAAATTTCTTTCTCCTACGGTGTATCCGGTCCACGGCCCGCCCTTTCATTTTGGTCAGGTTTAAATTTATTTTTTGTAAACTACAGACACCACTGCACCCTATGGTTCTCCTTTTTCTCCTAACCGTCGGTCGAATGACTGGGTGGGCGGAGCCTGAGGGGAGCTTTATGGACAGCTCTGCTGTGTGCTCTCTTTGCCACTTCCTGTAGGGATTGAGAATATCCCACAAGTAAGGATGAAGCCGTGGACCGGATACACCGTAGGAGAAAGAAATTTATCAGGTAAACATAAATTCTGTTTTTACTGTGGCTAGCAAGTGTTTGTCTTGAAACGCTGTGTTCTTTTGCCGCCATGCATAACACCCCTTGTTATGACCAAATAACTCAGTCTTTGTTTCATCAGTCCACAGCACCTTTTTCCAAAATGAAGCTGGCTTTTCCAAATGTGCGTTTGCATACCTCAAGCGACTGTTTGTGGCGTGTGTGCAGAAATGGCTTCTTCCGCATTTCTCTCCCATACGCTGAATTGTTGAACGATGCACAATGACACCATCTGCAGCAAGATGATGTTGTAGGTCTTTGGAGTTGGTTTGTGGGCTGTTTTTGACCATTCTCACCATCCTTTGCATTTGCCTCTTCAATATTTTACTTCTGGTCTTAACAAGAACTGTGCCTGTGGTAATCCATTTCCTCACTATTTTCCTCACAGTAGACACTGACCGCTTAAATCTCTGCAATAGCTTTTTGTAGCCTTCCCCTAAACCATAATGTTGAACAATCTTTCTGGTCATTTGAGAGTTGTTTTGAGGCCCCATGTTGCCAATCTTCAGAGGAGAGTCAAAGAGAACACCAATTTGCAATTGGCCACCTTAAATACCTTTTCTCATGATTGGCTGCACCTGTCTATGAAGTGCAAGGCTTAATGGGCTCACCAAACCAATTGTGTGTTCCAATTAATCAGTGCTAGGTAGTTACAGGTATAAATATATATATATATATATATATATATATATATATATATATATATATATATATATATATATATATATATACACACACACACACTTTATAATTATATTAAATAATTATTTATCATTTTTTTTTATTAAAGGGTCGAAGTGGTTTTGCAGAAAGAAACGCAGCCTGTGGTCGGATAATTTGTGATATTGAAATTTCTGCAAAGGAGTTAATTCGATGTAAAAGCTATAATTTGTCTGAGCTGGTAAATCAGATACTGAAAACAGAAAGAATTGTCATCCCTCCTGAAAACATCCGCAATTCGTACAGGTAAACTATTCTGTTAAATGATAAAGGAGGAATGCGATTTTCATTTGAAAAACTGTGGTATTCTATGCTGTATGTCTTAAAATACTCAGAATGTTTAAGAAATTGTTTCACTGTTTTACAGAGTCAAAGTAAATTATTTTGTCAAATTGTGTATTTCTTTCCTAAGATATGGTGAGTCCAAAACGTCCTCAATTACTGTTGGGAACAAATATCTGTTTATAGAACATATGATTATTGGCTCTTAAGGAACATCTGTCCCTCTTAATGAGAATACATATTTTAGAAGAGAAGCTAGGGATACCTTTCTCCTGGTCTCTTGTCCTTAAAGGGACACAACCCAAATTTTTTCTTTCGTGATTCAGATAGAGCATGCAATTTTAAGCAGCTTTCTAATTGACTCCTATTATCAATTATTCTTCGTTCTCTTGCTATCTTTATTTGAAAGACATCTCAGCTATTTTTTTGGTTCAGACCCTGGACAGAGCTTGTTTATTGGTGGGGGAATTTACCCACCAATCAGCAAGAACAACCCAGGTTGTTCAAAAATGGGCCGGCATCTGAACTTAATTCTTGCATTTCAAATAGATACCAAGAGAATAAAGAAAGTTTGATAATAGGCGTAAATTTGAAAGTTGTTTAAAATTGCATGCTCTATCTGAATCACAAAAGAAAAATATTGGGTTCAGTGTCCCTTTAAAGGGCTTTCCTGTTGCTGACTCCATTAAAAATACACGGTGCCTTAAGTAGAAGAGAACATTTCTACTGTGGCTCAGAGAACTTTGATCCCTATATAGGATAGCTGTTCCTTTGCAGATCCATGAATAAGAACCTGGAGGTTTATTTGTTCATCTAGAGCGATGCCTTGTCTAATTAGACTTGCTGTGCTAGCCTGTGGGGCATGGTGGCTGACATATTGGTTAACTGAGAAGCCTACCTGTGGCTTAGGGCTCGATTTATCAAAGCCCTACAGCTGCAAGTTCTCACTTGCTCGCCGTAATTTTAACAAGCAGCGGTCACCAGACCGCCGCTTTCCTAACCTTCCCTAACCTCTTCGCCACCTCTAAGGTGGCAAAATTCAATCTCTGTGGTTGAGTCTGACCGAGGAGATTGACAGCTCCTGCCCGAGCCTTATTGGCTGTGCGCGGGCAGGGGGCGGGATTGCACGCAAGTGCAAATTGCACTTGTGTTCAATGGTGATTACCTGCGGGTAATTTCGCCCGCCACAGGCGAGCTGAGGCGTACGCCTCAGCTTTGCTAAATCTAGCCCTTAGTGACACAGCCTAGGCTTTATGACACTGCAGATGCAGGTTCAATATCCAATGTGGCCAAGACATGTGACAACCGTGGCCACATTTGGAATATATTTGTATATTATTATTCCCATTATCCGGGATCTTCTCTAAGGGGTGCCGAAGCTGAGATTCGTCATCCTAGAAAGACTCTCTCAGGTCTTGGGCAATTGCAAGGATGCCCTTCTGGATGATATATGGTTCAGGTGTCATCCTCCTTCGAGCAAACTCTTTTTCAAGAGATTTTGTCTTTTTTGTTCCCATAAATGGGAAGCGTATCTGGGGAAGAGTTCCCTTGTTCCATCTACAAGGGTGTTATTTTTTTTAAATTTGTTTTTTGGAATCTTAGGAATATTCTCATAGATAGGAAGAAATCTTTGATTGTCTGACCTCTGATAATAGATTCTCTCTTACTTATCTCTACAGTCTACTGTTCTAAGAGCAAGCTCTAGTGATCCAGTAGATAGTTTAGCCATTTTGTAACCAGAGGGATGGGAGTTTGAATCCAGCTGCTGCTGATTTTCCCTTTACTTTTCAATAGCTCAATGCATGGAGGTAATTGGTCTGATGGTTCAATGGACATCATCCCTGTTCTCGAGTCCATTTGAGAGCTCTGCAGTTATGCATGCTCAGTCAATGGATCAGTGCCCAGTCAGATCTCATTGAGTATAGATCTAGTTCAGCTTTAAGAGACTCTTTCCCGTGGTGGTTTTCTCTGAAGTATCTGTCTCTGGGTGCATATTTCCGGAGCCTTTCCTGGGGGATTGTGACTGTAGAAGCCAGCCTCCTGGGCTTGGGAGCTGTCGGGGACACATTAAAGGGGGAAGGACTTTGGACTCAAGAGTAGTCTGCTCTCCCCATCAACATCTTGGAGTTGAGAGCTTGGCTTAGTCCGGTTTATCAGGTTCCAGTCAGACAGTGTCACCTTGGTGGCTGTCTATCTACCATCCACATTCCAGGAGTGGACAACTAGGAAGCGGACTTCATGAACAGACAGACCTTCCATACTGGAAGTTGACTCTCCAACCGAAGGTGGTGTTCAGGTTAACACTCTAATGGGGGCTGCCGGAGTTGGATCTGATGGCGTCTCTGCAGTTCTTTGGGATTTCAGTTTAGGATACGTTTGCTCTGTTTGCTCTCTTTCAACGAGTCATTACTCTTATCAAACTGGAGAGAGCAGTATTTCTAATAGCTTCTGTATGGCCTTGCATGACCTGGTATGCAGAACTAGTGAAGATGTCATCTCTTCCTCCTTGGAGGTTGTCTCTAAGGACAAACCTAACACTGGCTCAGAAGCCAGTTACGGGTAAGATTTCTCCTGTTAAGTGTAGTCAGTCCACGGGTCATCATTACTTATGGGATATTAACTCCTCCCCAACAGGAAGTGCAAGAGGATCACCCAAGCAGAGCTGCTATATAGCTCCTCCCCTCTACGTCACACCCAGTCATTCTCTTGCACCCAACTAATAGATAGGATGTGTGAGAGGACTGTGGTGATTAAACTTAGTTTTTTATATCTTCAATCAAAAGTTTGTTATTTTAAACGGCACCAGAGTATGTTGTTTCCTTCTCAGGCAGAATTTGAAGAAGAATCTACCTGAGTTTTTGTATATGATCTTAGCGGACGTAACTAAGATCCGTTTGCTGTTCTCGGCCATTCTGAGGAGTAAGGTAACTTCAGATCAGGGGACAGCGGGCAGGTTCACCTGCAAAGAGGTATGTTGCAGTATATTATTTTCTAAGGAATGGAATTGACTGAGAAAATACTGCTAATACCGATATAATGTAAGTACAGCCTTAAATGCAGTAGTAGCAACTGGTATCAGGCTGATATGTATATATGTTTACACTTAAGTATTTCTGGGGAATGGCACTTCACTGGGAAAATACTGTATGCATATAATTTTTAGCCTAACTTGCAGTGTGAGCGACTAGCAGCAGGCTTTTTAATGACATTTCATATATTAGATTTTAAACGTTTACTGGCATGTTAAAACGTTTAATTATCTGAGGTACTTGGTGAAAATTGTTTTGGGCTTTATTTTCCACATGGCTGTCGTTTGTTTTAAATTAAAACAGTTTACTGAGCTTCCCTCACTGTTGTAGTGTGAGTGGGAGGGGCCTATTTTGGCGCTTTTACTACGCATCAGAAATTCAGTCACTGTCTGTCTTTTTCTCCCTGCATGATCCAGGACGTCTCCACAGAGCTCAGGGATCTTCAAAACTAGTTTTGAGGGAGGTAATCACTCACAGCAGACCTGTGAGACTGTGCTTGACTGTGATAAAAACGCTTATATTTCTCCAACATAGGTGTGTCCGGTCCACGGCGTCATCCTTACTTGTGGGATATTCTCTTCCCCAACAGGAAATGGCAAAGAGCCCAGCAAAGCTGGTCACATGATCCCTCCTAGGCTCCGCCTACCCCAGTCATTCTCTTTGCCGTTGTACAGGCAACATCTCCACGGAGATGGCTTAGAGTTTTTTAGTGTTTAACTGTAGTTTTTCATTATTCAATCAAGAGTTTGTTATTTTCAAATAGTGCTGGTACGTACTATTTACTCAGAAACAGAAAAGAGATGAAGAATTCTGTTTGTATGAGGAAAATGATTTTAGCAACCGTAACTAAAATCCATGGCTGTTCCACACAGGACTGTTGAGAGCAATTAACTTCAGTTGGGGGAACAGTTTGCAGTCCCTTGCTGCTTGAGGTATGACACATTCTAACAAGACGATGTAATGCTGGAAGCTGTCATTTTCCCTATGGGATCCGGTAAGCCATGTTTATTACGATTGTAAATAAGGGCTTCACAAGGGCTTATTTAGACTGTAGACTTTTTTTGGGCTAAATCGATTGATATTAACACTTATTTAGCCTTGAGGAATCATTTATTCTGGGTATTTTGATATAATAATATCGGCAGGCACTGTTTTAGACACCTTATTCTTTAGGGGCTTTCCCAAAGCATAGGCAGAA